>NW_016910093.1:0-2371 GCF_001483705.2 Eufriesea mexicana
TATGGATGTATGGGTGTATGGGTGGATGGATGTATGGGTGGATGTATGTGTGGATGGCAGGATTTATGGATGGATGGATGTATTCATGTACAGCTGTATGGATGCGTGAGTGTAAGGTTGTCCGGTTGTATGGATGGATTCACAGGTATATGGACGCATGACTGTTAGTTTGTGTGTATGTATGTATGTATGGGTGTATGAATGGATGGATGTGTGGGTGGATGTACGAGTGGATGGCAGGATATATGGATGGATGTATGTATTGGTATACAGGTGTATGGACGCATGACTGTTAGTTTGTGTGTATGTATGTATGTATGGATGTATGGATGGATGGATGTATATATGTATGCATGTATGGATTGATGGATGTATGGATGGATGGATGTATGGATGGATTGAGGTATGGATGGACGGACGTACGTATGTATGAATGTATGGATGTATATATGCATGGATGTATGGATTTATGGATGTATGGGGGTGTGGATGGATGGATGTATGGATGGATGTATGTGGGGAAGTCAGGATATATGGATGGATGGATGTATTGATGTACAGGTGTATGGATGCATGAATGCATGGTATTATGGATGGATGTATGTGTGGATGTATGTATGTATGGATGTATGGATGGATGGATGTATCGATTGATAGACGTACGAATGGAAGGATCTATGGTTGTATGGCTGTGTGGATGTATGGATGTATGGATGTATATCTGTATGGATGTATGGATGGATCGATGTATGGGTGGATGGATGTATGGATGGATGGATGTATGGATGTGTGTATGGATATATGTACGGATGTATGTATGGTTGCATGGATGTGTGGATGGATGGTTTTATGGATGTATGTATGTATGGATGTATGTATGTATGGATATATGGATGTATGGATGTATCGAATGATAGACGTGCAAATGGAAGCATTTATGGGTGTATGGCAGTGTGGATGTATGGATGTATGGAAGGATGGATGCATGGGCGGATAGATGTATGTATCGATGGATGTATGGATGGGCGGTGGTATGGCAGGATGGCTGAACGGATGAATGTATGTCCGGATGAATGGATGTATGGATGGATTGAGGTATGGATGGATGGATGGATGTACGGATGGATGTATGAATGTATGAATGGATGGATGTATATACGTGTGGATGTATGGATTGATGAATGTATGGATGGATGAATGTGTGGATGGATGGATTTATGGATGTATGGATGTATGAACGGATGGGTGCATGGATGGATGGATGTATGTATGCATGGATGAAAGGATGTATGGATGTATGGATGTATGCATGTATGGATGTATGTATGTATGAATATATGGTTGTAAGTATGTATGAATGCATGGATGTATGGATGTATGCATGTATGGACGTATGGACGTGCGAATGTATGTATGCACGGATGTATGCATGTATGGATGATAATACGTATGGATGTATGGATGGATGGATGTATGGATGTATGTATTGATGTATGTATGGTTGTATGGATAGATAGATATATGGATGAGTGGATGTATGAATGTATGGATGGATGGATGTACGGGTGGATAGATGTATGGATCGATTGATGTATGGATGGGTGCTAGTATGTATGGATGGATGTATGGTTCGATGGATGCATGGATGAGTGGATGTATGAATGGATGGGTGTATGGGAAGGTGGATGTATGAATGGACGAATGGTTGTATGGATGGATGGATGTAGGTATGGATGGAGGTATGGATGGACGGATCTACGTATGTATGAATGTATGGATGTATATATGTATGGATGTTTGGATTTATGGATGTATGGGTGTGTGGATGGATGGATGTATTTGTCGATGGCAGGATATGTGTATGGATGGATGTACTGATGGACAGGTTTATGGATGCATGGATGTATGGTTGTATGGATGTATGTATGTATGGATGTATGGATGGAAGGATGTATCGAAAGATAGACGTACGAATGGAAGGATATATGGATGTACCGATGTGTGGGTGTGTGGTTGTATGGATGGATGTATGAATGGGTGGATAGATGTATGGATCGATGGATGTATGGATGGGTGGTTGTATGGCTGGATGAATGTATGGAAGAATTGGTGTATGGGTGGATGAATGTATGGATTGATGGCCGTATGGATGGATGGATGTATGGATGGATTTAGCTATGGACGGACGGATGTACGGAAGAATGCATGTTTGGATCTATAATTGTATGGTTGTGTGGATGGATGGGCGTATTGATGGATGTACGTGTGGATGGCAGGATATATATGTATGGATGTATGGAAGGAAGGTTGTATGCTTCGATGTATGGATGTATGTATGGGCGTGTGTATGGATGTACGTATGGATGGATGA
>NW_016910094.1:0-2542 GCF_001483705.2 Eufriesea mexicana
CTCCTCTAATATATTCTGCTTGGCCTTGAGGATGGCAGCTATAGAGGTCTCGCAACTTAAGGTAATGTTGTGTTACGTTTGAATAGGGTAGGATGGGATTGCTTTGGCTATTGTGCTGTACACTGCTATTCGGTGGTTTCTGCGCTTTACTCTGCTCTAGCATGTCCTGCTTGGCCCTGGGGGGCCAGCGATAGCTGCCCCGCACGTCTACGTTTAGCTAGGCTGCGATTGGTTAGGGTGGTATAGGTCAGGATAGGTTAAGGCATCTTTGCCTTTTTTGCTGTGCAATACAATGTGCCTGATCCCTGCGCCCTGCCGTGCTCTAGTATATTCTGCTTGGCTATGCAGGGGCAGCAATAGTTGCCTCGGCACTCCAGGTTGGGTTATGTTACGTTTGGTTTATTAGGGTTTGGCTAGGCTCGGTCGCAATAGCGCTGACCTTTATGCTATACACTGCTATTCGGTGGATTTCTGCGTTCTACTGTGCTCTGGTATATTCTGCTTGGCTCTGGGCTGGCCAGCAATAGTGGTCCCGGCACGTTAGGTTGTGTTAGGTTACGTTGGCTGATGTTAAAGTTGGTCAAGTTAGGATAGAATGGATTGGATTTTTGCGCCATTCACTGCTTTCCGGTGGACTTTTGCCCTTTACTGTGCTCTAATATGCCCTGCTTGTCCCTGGGGTGGCCAGTATTGGTGGTCTCGGCACATTAGGTTTAGTTATGCTTCGGTTCGTTATGTTAGGTTAGAAGGGCTTGGTTAGGTCTTCTTTGACCTTCGTGCCATATAGGGCTATACAGTGTATTTCTGTTATCTACTGTGCTCTTCCATATTCCGCTTGGCTCATGGGATGCCGGAAGCAGTGGTCACGGCACGTTAAGTTGAGCTATGCTACGTTTGGTTTGGTTACGTTAACTTGGGTTAGGTCTGGATAGCAATGATTTTTGAGATGTACACTACGATTTTATGGTTTTCTGCGCTCTACTCTACTCTAATATGTTCTGCTCGACTTTGGGGAGGCCAGCAATAGTGGCCGCGGTACGTTGGGTTTAGTTATGTTACGCTCGGATGTGTTAAGTTTGTATACATTAGGACTGGTTCAGGTTAGATTAGGATATATACGGCTTTAGCGTTATTCACTGCAATGCGATGGATTCCTGCGCTCTACTGTGCTACGGCACATTCTGCTTGTTTCTGTGGAGGCCAGCAATAGTGGTGTCGTCAAGTTAGCTTGATTTATGTGACGTTTGTATATGTTACGTTTGCCTAGGTTAAGACCGGCTGCCCCGACTTTAAAATATTCGGCGGATTCCTGCGCTCGTCTGTTCTCTACAACATTCTGCTTGGCCCTGTGGAGGCCAGCAGCAGCTGTCTCGGCACGTTGGTTTGAGCAATGATGTGAAGGTTTGTTAAGTTAGGATAGACTAGTGATGACATTTGTGCTATACACTGATATTTGTTGGACTTCTGCCTTCCTCTATGCTCTAATATGTTCTGCTCGGCTCTGGGGAGGCGAGCAATAGTGGTCTCGGCACGTTAGATTGAGATATGTTACGCTTATGACGTCACGTTTGGCTATGTTAGTATAAGATAGCTTTGATCTTTGTGCTATACACCGCTGTTCGGTGGACTTCTGCGCTCCACTCTCCTCTACTACATTCTGCTTGGCCCTGGTGCGGCCGGCAATAGTAGTCGCGGCACGTTATGTTGAGACATGTTACGTTTGCTTAGTTTACGTTGGCTTGGGTTAGGTTTGGGTAGCTATGACTTTTCCTTTATACGCTGATATTGTATTGATTTCTGCGCTCTGCCCTCCTCTAGTATGTTCTGCTCGGCCCTGGGGAGGCCAGCAATTATGGTTCCAGCACGGTATGATGAGTTAGGCTACGTTTGGTTAGGTTACGTTTGGTCAGGCTATGTTAGCATATCTTCGACTTTTGTGCTATAAACAGCAGTGCTGTGGATTCCTGCGCTCTGCTGTTCTCTAGTGCTTTCTGCTTGGCGCTGGGGAGGCCAGCGATAGTGTCTTCGGCACTTTAGGTTGTGTTCGATTACGTCCGGCTATGTTACGTTTGGCTAGGCTGGGATAGTGTGGCTACGACTTTTGTGCTATACACTGCGATTCTATGGATTTCTGCGCTCTTCTCTCCTCTAATATATTCTGCTTGGCCTTGAGGATGGCAGCTATAGAGGTCTCGCAACTTAAGGTTGTGTTGTGTTACGTTTGAATAGGGTAGGATGGGATTGCTTTGGCTATTGTGCTGTACACTGCTATTCGGTGGTTTCTGCGCTTTACTCTGCTCTAGCATGTCCTGCTTGGCCCTGGGGGGCCAGCGATAGCTGCCCCGCACGTCTACGTTTAGCTAGGCTGCGATTGGTTAGGGTGGTATAGGTCAGGATAGGTTAAGGCATCTTTGCCTTTTTTGCTGTGCAATACAATGTGCCTGATCCCTGCGCCCTGCCGTGCTCTAGTATATTCTGCTTGGCTATGCAGGGGCAGCAATAGTTGCCTCGGCACTCCAGGTTGGGTTATGTTACGTTTGGT
>NW_016910095.1:0-1244 GCF_001483705.2 Eufriesea mexicana
GTGGCACGAATGGTTGTGTCGTGCTACGCTTCGTAAAGTTACGATTGGTTAGGTTACAACAGGGTAGCTTCGACTTTTGTGCAGTACGCCGCTATTCGGTGAATTCCTACGCTCTACATTGCTCTCATATACTCTGTTCGGCATTGGGGCGGGGGCAGTAATAGTATTCTCGGCACGTTGGGTTGAGTTGATCTACGCTTGGTTAGGATATGTTAGCTTGGGTTAGGTTTTGATAGCTTTGCCTTTTGAGGTATAATATGTTGTTCGGTGGATTTCTGGGCACCACTGTGCTGCAGCATGTTCTGCTTGGATCTGGGTATGCCAGGAATAGTGGGCTCAGCTAGTTAGGTTACGTCTTGTTGCGTTTGCTTATATTACCTTTCGATTGATCAGGAGAGGGTAGCTTTGGCTTTTGTGCCATACACTGATATTCGGGGGATTTCTGCGCTCAACGTTACTCTACTATACTCCGTTCGTCTTTGGGGAGGACAGCAATAATGGGTTAGACTCGCAAGGTTGAATTAGGCAACGTTGGATTACGTTACATTAGTTTTGGTCTGGTTTGGATAGATTTGGCTTTCGTGGTATACACAGATGCTTTGTAGATTTCTGCGGTAAACTATGCTCTACTGCATTCTGCTTGGCCAAGGGGTATCCAGGAATACCGTTCGCGGCATGTTATGTCGAGTTAGGCTATGTTCGGTTAGGTTCTGTTGGCTTGGGCTAGGTTTGAGTGCCTTAGACTTTTATGTCATACACTACGTCTCTATGGATTTATGCGTTCTACTATCATCAAATATGTTTTGCTTGGCTCTTGGGAGCGCAGCAATCGTCGTCGCTGAACGTTAGTTTGAGTTAGGTTAGGTTTGGCTGTGTTACGCTTGGTTAGGTCAGGATTGGATGTATTTGACTTCTGCCCTGAACACTGCTATTCGGCCGATATCTGCGCTCTTCGAACCGCTACTATACGCATCTGGATTCTGTGGAGACTATCAATAGCGTTCGCTGCACCATATGTTGTGTTTTGTTCTGCTTGGTTATGTTAGAATTAGCTGGGTTTGGACAGGATTGTTTCAACTTTGTTGCTTTACACTGCTGTTTGGTGGATTCCTGCGCTCCACTGTTCCCTAATATTCTCTGCTTCGCTCTGCGGAGACCAGTAATTAACCAGTAATTGTGTTCGCGGCACGTTAGTTTGATTAAGGTTACGTTTAGTTAGGTTAGGTTAGGCTGGGTTAGGATAA
>NW_016910096.1:0-302 GCF_001483705.2 Eufriesea mexicana
GCAGCCATCTACTTGCCAGAGAATAGGACTATTCAAAATCTATAACCTGTTATAGCATGGTGATTAGATCGTTTAACGCCTTCAATCCAATGGCAAGGACAGCCATCAACTTCCCAGAGATTAGGTCTATTCATGATCTATAATCTGTTACAGCTTGGCGAATAAGGCGCCTAACGCCTACAATTCAATGGCAAGTACAGCCATCTACTTGCCAGAGAATAAGTCTACTAAAAATCTATAAGCTGTCACAGCTTGGAGATTAGATCGCATAACGCCTTCAATCAAATGGCAAGTGCAGCCAT
>NW_016910097.1:0-264 GCF_001483705.2 Eufriesea mexicana
TAGTCGAAAGTGTCAATAGAATTGAATTTTCCAGCCAGATTCTTTAGCATTGCAATGGCTATAGCTTGCCAGTAGAATCTTTCCTCCTTATTTAGGCAGGTATGTCAGCTCGCCACGATATTAGTCAAAAATTTCAATGAAACTGAATTTTCCATACGGATAATGTAGAATTGCAATGGCTACAGCTGGCCAATAGAATCCTACCCACTTAATTATGCACGAAAGTTACCACACAACGATATTATTCGAAATTGTTATTAAAAT
>NW_016910098.1:0-2002 GCF_001483705.2 Eufriesea mexicana
TGAATGGTTGTGTGGACGGACGGATGTATTGATGGAATGAGGTGTGGATGGACGGATGTACGTATGTATTCATGTATGGATGTATATATGTACGGACGTACGGATTTATAGGTGTATGGTTGTGTGGAAAGATGGATGTAAGGATGGATGTTCGTGTGGATGGCAGGATATGTGGATGGATGGATGTATTGATGTACAGGTGTATGGATGCATGAATGTATGGATGTATGGATGTATGCATGTATGGATGTGTGTATGTAAATGGATGTATGCATGTGTGGACGTATATATGTATGTATATATGGATTTATGCATGTATGGCTGTGTGGATGTATGGATGTATGGATGGATGGATTTATGGGCGGATAGATGTGTGTATCAATGGATGTATGAATGGGTGGTGGTATGGCAGGATGAATGTACGGATGAATGTATGTCCGGGTGAATGGATGTATGGACGGATTGAGGTATGTATGGATGGATATATGCATGTATGGATGTATGTATGTATGAATGTATGGATGTAAGAATGTATGAATGTATGGATGTATGGATGTATGGATGTATGGGCGTATGGATGTACGAATGCAAGGTTGTATAGGTTTATGGATGTATGGATGGATGGATGGATGTATTTATGTATGGATGTATGGATGTATGGATGTATGGATGTACGAATGTATGGATGTACGAATGTATGGATGTACGGATGTATATTTGTACGGATGTACATATGTATGGATGTATGGATGGATGGATGTATGAGTGGATGAATGTATGGATGAACGGATGTACGTACGTATGGATGTGTGGATGTATATATCTTTGCATGTATGCGTGGATGGATGTATCGAAAGATTGAGAAACGAATGGGATGAATTATGGATGTTTCGATGTATGGATGCATGTATGTACGAATGTATCGATCTGCGTATGCGTGGATGTATGTATGCGTGGGTGGATAATTGGATGTGTGGATGGACTGAAGTGTGGGTGGAAGTATGGGTGGATGAACGGATGCATGGATGGATGGATGGATGGGTGTATGGATGGATGGATGTATAGATGTATGTATGGATGTACGGATGTATGGATGTATGGATGTATGTACGTATGGATGTGCGAGTGTATGTATGTACGGATGTATGGATTTATGGATGTTTATACGTATGGATGTATGGATGGATGGATCTATGAGTGGATGGATGTATGGATGGACGAATGTATGTGTGGATGTACGTACCGATGTATGTATGGTTGTTTGGATGAATGGATGGATGGCTTTATGGATGTGTAGATGTGTGAACGTGTGGATCCATGGATGTATGTATGGATGCATGTATGTATCGATGTATGGATGCATGGATGTACGAACGAAGGGATGTGCGTATGCGTGGATGTATGGAAGTCTGGGTGGATGAATGGATGTGTGAATTGACTGACGTGTGGGTGGAAGGATGGGTGGATGAACGGATGCATGGGTGGATGGATGTATGTATGGATGTGTGGATGTATAGGTGTATGTATGGATGTATGGATGTATGGATGTATGGATGTATGGATGTATGGATTTATGGATGAATGTACGTATGGATCTGCGTGTGTATGTATGTACGGATGTATGGATGTATATATGTATGGATGTATGGATGTATATGTGTATGGATGTATGTATGGATGGATGTATTAGTGGATGGATTTATGGATGGATGGATGGATGTATGTATGTATGCATGGATGTATGGATGTACGTATGTATGGATGTATGCATGGATGTATGTATGGATGCACAAACGGATGTATCTATGTATGTATGTATGGATGAGGGTATGTGTGTATGCGTGGTTGTATGGATGTATGTATGTACCTATGTATGGATGTACATATGGATGGATGCGTGCATGGATGGATTGATTTGTGGATGTATGGATGTGTGGATGTATGGATGTATGAATGGATGTGTGTATGGATGAATGGTTGTGTGGATGGATGTATGTATGAA
>NW_016910099.1:0-557 GCF_001483705.2 Eufriesea mexicana
ATCTATAGCCTGTTATAGCTTGGTGAATAGATCGCCAAACGCCTTCAATACAATTTCAGGTACTCCCATCTACTTGGCAGAGTATAGCTCTATTGAAGATCTATATTCTGCTATAGCTCGGTGAATAGATCGCATAGCGCCTTCAATCCCATGGCAAGAACAGCCATCTCGTTGCCAGGGAATAGCTCTATTCAAAATCTATAGCCCTTTATACCTTGGTGAATAGATCGTCTAACGCCTTCAATCCAATGGCAAGTACAGCCATCTACTTATCTATTCAAAATCTATAAGCTGTCACAGCTTGGCGATTAGATCGCCTAACGCCATCAATCCAATGGCAAGTACAGCCATCTACTTGCCAGAGAATAGGCCTATTCGAAATCTATAATCTGTTATAGCTTGGTGAATAGATCGCCTAACGCCTTCAATCCAATGGCAAGTACAGCCACCCAGTTGCCAGAGAATAGGTCTATTCGAAATCTATAATCTGTTACAGCTTGGTGAATAGATCGCCAAACGCCTTCAATACAATTTCAGGTAGATCCATCTACTTGCCA
>NW_016910100.1:0-30952 GCF_001483705.2 Eufriesea mexicana
ACAAAGGGTAGAGTACTCTGACAGCAGATGTTCTAAGAACCGTATTGTCAACAGTAAATTTCCTCAGACGTAACCGTGTTATACAAAGACTACCCAAAACTTGCTTTTGAATATAAACCAACACTGAGCAGATTGAACCAACGACCAGCGTACCTTATCGGTGGATGTATATACTACCGTACTGGGAATTGTAAAAGTCAGAATTCATTACTGATGTAAACGTAGATTATGCTAGAGCTACTGTGAAACCTAAATCATCAGTGACCCGATTATTCCAACGGCTACAGTGCTCTATTGGTGGACGCACGTACTACAGAACTGTGAGTTATAAATTTCTCACGACGTCACTTATGTATGCATTGATTTTTCTTGACCTACTGTGGAATGTACTTGTTCAATGAACAAATTAATCCAACGGCTACAGTGCTGTGATAATGAGTGTACAGAGTACTGTTATGTATATTGTCAACATCTCGAGAAATAAGAGACATGTCATTCATCATTCTAGAATTGCTATAGAACGTACATCATCATTGAACATGTGTATCCAATGGCTACAGTGCTCCGTTGAAAGATGTACTGAGTACTGTACTCTCCACTGCAATTACCAGTAGTCGTAATAGTATTATGCATTGGTTAAGCATGTAACACTGTTAAACATTAATTATAGGTGAACGAATTTGTCCAGACACTAAAGTACGGTGATGATGGCTGTATCCAGTAATATTTATTCAATTGTATGCGTCTCGTGCGGCAATGGGCTGGTTCTTTGTCATTCTACAAGTGCAACAGTATATATATCATATCCAGACAGCATAATCCAACAGCTAAGTATTTCCATTGGTGGCTGCACCAACGACAACCCTTTGATTGGTAGACATCCCTAGCATTGACAGATGTAAACATTGACTATTCTAGAAGATCTGTGTAACAAAAGTCATCACAGAAGAGATTAACCCAACAACAGGAGTGCTCTATTTGTTGATGTACCAACCACAGTTCTGGGAAGAGTAAATATCTCTAGACATAACTGACGCATACCTTGATTATTCTAGAACTACTCAGGAATTTAAATCATTACTGAACAGACTAATCCAGTGGCTGCAGTTCTCTCCTGATAAATGTGCCATCTACCGTACTAGGCATTGTAAATTTCCATAGCCATGCGTGATGTGTAAATTGATAATTCTTGAACTACAGTGGAATATGTGTTATCATTGAACAAATTACTCCAACGGATACATTTCTGTGATGATATATGTACATAGGACTCCGTTGTCAGTTGTTAACAACTCTAGCTATAACGAATCTGTCGCTTGTCACTGTGGTATTGCTATAGAATCTAAATCATCATTGAACCTAATAATACAACTGCTATCGTGCTCTGTTGATGAATGTACTGAGAACCGAGCTGTCATTTGGAAATACCCCTAGACATAACCGTCCTATACATAGAACACTCTAGACTTGCTTACGAATTTAAATCATCCGAGAACTTATCTACCTAACGGCAACAGTCCTCAATTGGTGGTTGCATGAACGACAACTCTGGGCATTGTAATCATCCGTAGCCATAACTGGTGTATTCATTGATTACACAAGACCCTCTGTGGAATTTAAGTCGTCAGTGATCAAATTAATCAAAACGCTACAGTACTGTGCTGATGGCTGTCCTCTGTACCTTTATGTCAGTTGTTAATGTCGCGAGCAACGTTGGATCTGATTTCTCTCATTCTACGTTGGTAATGGAATCTATATAGTCACTGCACAGGTTACTCTTACGGCTACTGTGCCCTGTGGATGAATATGCAAGGAACCGTTCTGTCAATCGGATATATCTTTAAACATAATCGTCCTCTACATGGAATACCCTAGACTTGCTTGGGAGCTTAAATCGTCATTGGGCAGATTAGTCCAGCAGCTGCAGTGCCTATTGGTGGACGGACATACTACCATACTGCGAATTGTATACATCTCTAGCCTCAACAGATGTATACATAGATAATTCTAGCAGTATTGAGGAAGGTAAATCATGACTGAACAAATTAATCCGTCTGATATAGTGCTTTATAGGTGGAGGTACCAACCAACGTACTGGGAATTGCAAATGCCTCTATCCACAACCATACTGTACGTTGGTTACTCTAGAGGAAGCAATAAAGAGTGAAATAGAATCATTACAGATACGTCAATAGTTGCACGTAGTGGATCGACCGATAAATAAAATGGTGGTCAAGTGTAAGTGGATTTTTAACAGAGCAGAAGGTTTTGAAGCTTTAGAGAGAAGATTCAAGGCACCATTTGTGGCATTAGGTTGCGTTCAAATACCTGGATTAGGTTACGAAGGGACATTCTCACCGATAATTAGAATGGAGGCATGGCGATTGTAATTCGGCATATGTGCAGAACATGAAAGGAAAATCAAGAGTTCTGACGTAAGAAATGCATTTTTGCATGGAACTTTGGAGGAAGAATTGTACATGGTGATGACTGATCGTATTAAAAAGAGAAAAGGATATGTCTGTAAATTAAGGAAGATTATCTATTGGCTGAAACGAGCAAGTAGTTGCTGCGTTACATATTTTACTGATACCTTGTTAAAGATTGGTTTAAAACAGTGTGTACAAGATCCATTTGTATTATTTACAAGAGAAGGATACACTTTTCCATAGTGTGGCATACATGTGGACGATATGACTGTAGTCAGCAGTAAAGACCTATTTCGAGAAGGATATATTGATATATTAAAAAATCGTATCGAATTAAAGGTCCTCGGTGTAAGTAAATAATTATTGAGCGTAGAATTAAATTACGAATATCAAAAACTACTTATTAGGCAACAGAATTATATGAAACGTCCATTGATTGCGTACGCAATTAGTGATTCTAGTGCAGAAAGTATGGCTATTGATGTATATAAAAAAAATTTAGCGAAGGTAACGGAAGCTCAATGAGCGACGAAGGAAATTATCAATAGCTGCAAGGGAGACTAGTGTAGCTAAACGTATCGACTATTTAGCAAAAATCCAAGAGCAATGCTCATGAACGCATTGAAGAAGGATCTCCGATATCTGCAAGAGACAATAAGTTATCAAATGGAATATGGGAACGCAAACCAGATGAAATGATTAAATTGTAACGCAGATGCTTCATGGGTCAGCACTACGTACTCCAAGTAATGCAGTGTTACTTTAGCTTACCGAAATTGAGATCTGGTCCATTGGAGATGTAGAAAGCAGCCGACAGTTGCACCCCCTTCCACTGAAAGTTAATTGGAGTCGATAATGGAGGGATTAAAGAAAATTTCGTGAATGAGTGATTTGTTGAAAGAGATTGGAATGCCATGTGATGAAAGCAATTGAAATATGGAAATTTAAATGCGGTTCTGATGACAAACGGTGGTAACTTTAAAACGCAGACAAAATTATTAAATATGAAGAGCCGTTATATTAAGGAAACTGTATCCAAATATACAGTGATGGTGACATATTTACCCAAAGATAGTATGCAAGCAGATTGCATAGCTAAAGCGTTGAGTGGACCAAATTCGTTAAAGTATACAAAAACCTTATGTGTGCAAAAATCAGTGTAACCTAGGGGGAGATTGTGGTAGTGGTTACATAGATTTCTGAGTATATATGTGATGGGATGAGTGGAGCAGGTATGCGAGGTATGTGTAATAAATTCAGGTTACTATTGTGGCGGTAGTTGTAGTAGTGTAATAGGCATAAGTGAGAGGAATGCTTCTGTGGAAGAATATAAGTGTGTGACAAGTATGGCAGAGAGCCTTGAACAGCTATTAATGCTCTTCGGACAGTAAACAGGAAATGACGTTTTGCGTAAGAGATACGTTTATATATTATATCGTAGCGAGGATCGAGTCTTTCTTTTCTGACTCAAATATACTTTGTGCTCCCTTATTAAACGTTCAGGTAAATATTTTTATAATTTCATCCACCAATTACAAATGTATAGTACGGTTATGGCTGGTGATATTTTCTACTTACGGTGAGGTTCCTAGTGCATCTGCCACCAGGGCACCGTAGCCATTGAATTAACCTGTTAAATGGCGATACAGATAATATAGCGATTCTAGAATGACGAAAGAGAGATACGTTACAGGTCGAGATATTAACATATGAGATAACAGTACTGAGCAGTGCCATTAGCACAATGATGCAGTGGGTGGATTAATCAGTTCACTGATTATATAAATTCCGCAGTAGTTCCAGAATAATCAGTCTATGCATCAGTCACGAATAGAGATATTTACAATTCCCAGTGCGGTATTTTGATACAACCACACATAGAGATTTGCAGCTATTTGCTTAATATGTACAGTGATGATCTATATCATATTGCCATTCTAGAATTACAAAGGGCTGAATCACATTCGCTCTAGATATTAACAAGTGTCAAAACAGTACTCAGTACAAGGATCATCACAGTAGAGCAACCACAGGATTAATTTGTTTACTGGTGATATAAATTCGAAGGGAAGCATGGAGTAATCAATGTATTGTACGGTTACGGCTGGAGATATTTCCAATTGACAGTGGAGTTCCTAGAACATCCATCCGCAGGGCGATATAACCGTTGGAATGACCTCTTCAACAATGACTTATATGCTGTAGATATTCTACAATGACAAAACACTGTTACGTACAGCTCGAGATATTATCAGTTGACATTACAGTTCTGAGTACAGCCATCAGCACATAGCCCCAGCCTTGGGATTAATCTGTTGACTGATGATTTGAATTCCACATTACCCATAGAATAATCAAAGTATACGTCAGATAAGGCTAGAGATATTTACAATTCCCAGCACGGTAGTTGGAGCACCTACCAAGAGGACACTGTAGCTGTTGGATTAATCTGCCCAGCAGTTATTTGAATTCCACAGTAGCTATAGAATTTTCAATGCATGCGTCAGATATGGCCACAGACATTAACAACTGACATTACGATAGTTGATACAACGAACAATAGAGCATTGCTTCCGTTGGAGTTTCTGCTCAGCGATGATTTACTTTCAACTGCAATTCTGGAATTAAAAAGGACAATCCAGTTATGGCTCAAGACATTAGCAATTGACGAACCCGTACGGAGTGCAGACATTATCACATCACTGCAGCTGATATGCTTATCTGCATACTGATGGTATATGTCCTACAGTAGAGATGGAAAAACCTAGAATAATGTTCAGTGATTGTTTAAATTCAAAAGCACGTTCAGGCTAGTCGATATAAAAAACGATTTTATCTATTGATATTTAAAATTCACGGTAGGGTACCTAGTACTTCTATCAACAGAGCAATGAAGCCGCAGGTTTGATGTATTCAATGGTGAAGTGCAATCTGCAGCAATTCTCGGATGAGTAAAGGCAGATCCGTTGCATCTCGAGATATAAGCAACTGAGAACTTATTACTATGTACAGCCATCATCACAGTACTGTAACAGCTAGATTATTGCCCACTGATAAATTAAAGTTAACAGTAATTCTAGAATCATCAATGAACGGTACAGTTATGGCCAAGGGTATTTACAATTGAGATCACTGTACTTAGTACATCCATTAGCAGAGCACTGTAGCCGTTGGAATAACCTGTGTAGTGATGTATTATATTCTATAGCAGCCCTAGAGTGACGAAGGACTGATGCACTACAGCTCGAGATATTAACAGTTGACATAACACTCCCGCGTACAGGCAACGTAACAGTACTGCAGCCTTTGGATTAATCTAATCGCCTACGATCTAAATTCCACTATAATTCAAGAATATCCAATCTATACATAAGTTAGGCTTATCGATGTTTAAAATTTCCAGTACAGTAGTTAGTACATCCACAAATAGAGCGCAGTAATCGTTGGACTTATCTGTTCAGTCATTATTTAAATTCCATTTCAATTCTAGAACGATAAGCGACTGGCCCATTATCGCTCGAGATACTTTCAATTGACGAAAAAGTACTGAGTGCAGGAATGACCAGCGGAATGTTGCAGTTGGATTAATCTGTTCGCTTATGATGTAGGAGCCAAAGCAAGTCAAGAGTAATCAACGCATGGTACGATTATGGCTTGGGATATTAACAATCCCTAGTACGGAAGTTTGTACATCCATCAACAGCGCTCCGCAGCTGTTGGCTTTACCTGCTTAATGATGACGTACGTGCTATAGCCACTCTAGATTGGCAAAAGGCATATCTGTTACAGCATGAGATATTATAAACTAATATAAGAGTACCGTGCAGGGCCATGAGCACATTGCTACAGACGTTGGATAAATCCGTTCACTGGCGATACAAATGCCAAAGCATCACTATTGTAATAAATGTATAGTACGGTTATGGCTAGCGATATTTACATTTCCCAGTACGGTGGCTGTTACATACACATATGGCGCACTGTAACCATTGGACTGATCCGTTCTCTGATAACTTTCCTTCTATTGCAAATCAAGAATGACGAAGGACTGCCTCGTAATCGCTCGCACCATTATCAATTGTCATAACAGTACTGCCTGCAGGAATCGTAATATTATATTAGACTATGTACCAATTTGCTATCTGTTAACTTAAGTTCAACAGTAATTCTAGAGTAAACAATGTATAGTGCGCTTATGGCTGCAGATATTTACAATTGGCAGTTCTGTACATAGTGCATCCTTCAACACAGCACAGCGGCCGCTGAATTTACCTGTTCTTGCAGATCATGTTGCAATCCTAGAATGACAAAAGACGGATACGTCGTAGCACGAGATATTAGCAATTGACATATCTTACCGAGAACAGTCATCATCACAGTTCTGCAGCTGCTGGATTAATCTGTTCGAAGATGATTAAAGTTCCGCAGTAACTCTAGAATAAACAAGGCATATGTCAGTTATGGACAGAGGCATTTACAACACACAGAACAGTAATTGGTACATACGCCAACAGAACACCGCAGCCGGTGGATTGATCTATTCAATGATGATCTAAATTCCACAGCATTTCTAGAATATTCATCATATACATCAGTTACGGATAGATATATTTACAATTCCCAGTACGGCAGCTGGCATATCCACCAGTGGAGCATTTCACCCATCGGATATATTTGTTCAGTGATAATCTATATTATATTGCAATTCTAGAATGGCAGTGGACTAACACGTTATCGCCCGTAACATTAAAAATTGACGAAGCAGTACGGAGTACAGTCATCACCACAGTGCCTTGGCTGTTGGACTAATTAGTCCACTGATGAATTTAGTTTAACAGCAATTCTGAAATAATCAATATATAGTATGGTTATGGCTACATATATTTGCAAGTGACAATACGGTGGCTAGCACATACACCAACACAGCACTGTAGAAATTGGATCAATCTCTTGAGTGATGTGAGTTCCATAACAATTCTGGGGCGACAAAAGGCAGACACATTAACTCACGTCAATTTAGCAACTGACGTAGCAGTATTGAATATAGCCATCCTCACAGCAATGTAGCATTTGAGATCCATTTTTCATTGACGATTAAAATTCTACACAAATTCTAGAATAATCTATGTATAAAACAGGTATGTTTCGAGAGATTAGTTTTCGTAGCGCCGTGATCCGTACATCCAACATACGAGCACCGTTACCGTTGCATTAATCTGTTCATTGATGATTTAACCTCTACAGCAATTCCGGAATGATCGACGGATAGACCAGATAAATTTAGTGGCATTGACAAATCATAATAGAGTGCTGAGTGTAGCCGCCAACGCAATATTACTGCTGTTGTAAATATCTGTTAGCGGACCACATTTGTTTCTCAGTAATTATAGAATGATCAATGAATATAGTAACTGTCGTTGGAGACACTGACAGATATCAACACAGCGCTGAGTACAGTCGTCATTACTGTGCTACAGCCGCTGCATTTATCTGTTCACTGGTGACATGAATTTCGCTGCAGTCCTAGATGAATCAGTGCATAGATACGTTTTGGCCTGATATACATATAATTGGCTGTACTGTGCTTAGTACATCAACCAACTGGGCACTGCAGTATTTGGATTAATCTGCTCAGTCCTGAATAAAACTGCTTAAGATTTCTATAATGATCGGCGGATAGATCTATTGTCGCTGCAGATATTGACATATGTCAAAAGACTACTGAGTGCAGCCATCATTGCTGTACTGCATCCATTTAATTAATTCGTCCACTGACGAACTAAATTCCACGGCAGCTCTAGAGAAGCCATTGGATAGACCAGTTATGTCTAGTGACACTTACAGTTTTCAGTACGGAAATTGATATATCCACGAACAGAGCATTGTAGCCATTGAATTATTATGTTCAGTGATATATATTCCACAGCAACCTTAGAGTGACGAAAGACAGACCCATTATCGCTCGGGACATAAGCAATTGACAACTCAGTACTGAATATGGCCTTCACGACTGTACTTTATCCGTTGGACTAATTTGTTCACTGATGATATAGATTCCAAAGCAGGTCTAGAGTAACCAACTTACAGTATAGTTGTCGCTAGAGGCATTTACAATTCCCAGTACGTTGGTTGGTACCAACACCTATAGAGCACTGTATCAGTTGGATTAATCTGCTCAGTCATGATTTAACTTCCTCAATACTGCTAGAATTATCTATGTACACATATGTTGAGGCTAGAGATGTTTACAATTCTCAGTATGGTAGTATGCGCGTCCACCAATATGCACTGTAGAGATTGTCGTGCCTCTGTTATCATAGTAGGAATGTTTTCTACAACGCATCTCGCTGCTTTTTGATTTTTAATCCTTGAAGACCTTCTTACGCCCTTTGTTCATCCAATTTTCCATGCTCACATTTTCTCAGAAATTCTTTTACTTTTGTAGCTTCCTTCGTCACGTTCTTCAGTCTTCCATCCTCTTTTCTGTTTGCCAATTCCACTTGTTCAATAGTTATTACTTGATCTTCGTTATTATGCTCTACCCTCGTATCTTCATCGTTTCAATCCTAGTAGCACTATAATCGCTGCCTTCTTCGTCAATGGCACCTTCCCCGTCATTCATTCCATACCTTAACTCCCTTTCGTCTTTAATGCTTTTTGAGGAGCCTCGTTGTCGCCTTCACCTTCTTCTACATCAAAATTGACAGGAATTAGGATTTCATTAATTTCATATTTACCTCCTCTTTACCGGAGCATGTCCGATCCCTTCGTTTCTCCGCCAAATCCTACGTCACATTCGCACATTACATTTCCCGTTTCTGGTATATATATCCGGTATGTATTCTTTTCGTTTTATCCCACAGATATTCCTTTCATAGTATTTGCTTCATATACCTCCTTACGTTCTCCTTTTCATATTAAAGACGCTATATAACCAAATCATCTTATGTGCTTTATGTTAAGTTGTTTACTGTGACAAACCTCATATGATGTTTGTCATGTTACCGCGATTTATTTCTACTTCAGATGTATGCCGCTGTATTTGCTGCTTCCACCCAGAAAATGAGACTTCATTCCGATCCTACTATTATCGTCCTGGTTGTTTCAATGATCGTCCTGTTCGAACTTTCTGCTACTCTGTTACTATCTGGTGTCACGGGAGGAGAAAGTTCGTGAGCAATTCCTTTGAATCGAACCAGCCGTTTAATTCCTTTCCTAAATATTCCCCACCATTGAATGACCTAATCCTCTAAAAACGTAGTTCCTTTTGACCTTCTTTTAATTCTATTATTCTTTCTAATTCTTCAGCAGCTTCACCTTTATCCATCCGAAGTTGTATATACATCATTCTCGAGTAATCGTCGACGATAGATAATATGTAATTTTCTTTTCCACAGAACGATGGTTTGATTCGATCTATCAAATACGTATGTCTTAGTTCTAAAATACGTTTTGCCCATATGGCGATATGTCGAGGATGCGGCTTTTTATATGCTTTTCCCTGTAGACGTGGCCTGCATACCTTTTCCCAAGAACAACCCACCCCTAATGCCAGATTTTTTCTTCTCATTTATTCCACCATTTCATTACATGCATGTCCTAACCGTTTGTGCCCATCTTCATTTACCGCTTATAATGCCGCTGTCCTCTCATCGTTTATAGGTGTCCGCACATAATACGCGTTTTGTTCTCTTGGCGTCGCTATACGAATTCTACCTAATTTGTTGTATACTATTGCTCCAAATTTATTGAAGATTACATCGTAGCCATGGTCAATTATCTTCACCACTGAGAATAAATTGTAATTCAAATTCGATGCGTGCAATACCTTTCCTAATTTCAAGTTGCAATTGCGAAAAGCGTGCTTGAAAGTGACATTCCAGATTCCCTTCGTGGCTAACACCTCTCCTTCGTCTTCTGCCATAATATTTTTTCGTCCTTCTTCAACATATTTGTCACAAATTAATTCCTCATTAGATATTTGTGTAGCAGATTCGGAATACAACAGCCATATAATATAATTGTTATCCACACATCCGTTTATTTCATTTCCATTCTTCTCTCTCACATCGTATAATTTGTCTCTCTTTGAAATTTTACTAATTCTCAATACTGCGCCTTCACTCGTGCTTAACGTGGAATCTACTCTTGCATGGTATTGTCCTTATCTTTACGAAAACCACCGTAAAAATTTCCTCCTCTCCCTCTTCTGAATGTCGTCCCGTTTCACCCACTTTCGCGACAATTTGCTGCTGTGTGGCTGAATCCCTTTCGGTTGAAGCATTTTTTACTCCGATTAAAACCAGGTGCCGTGTGTCCTTTAGTTCCGCATTTGCAGCAATTACCGTCTGCAGTATTACTCCCTTTCACTTTCCTCAATGTTTCGTGTTATCTATTAGTCTTTTTTCTTCCCCCTTGCTCTTCTAATATCTTCCTGTTTTAAAGCGAAGCTTTTGTCACAAATAGATATATTCCTCTGCGATCATAATACCCCCACGTTTGGGACATACTTGGGTAGGAATCCACGTAATACATACAGTTTAAATTCGTAGCCTTCAACATTCCTTCCCAGTTGGATACATGGCCTTTTAAAGGTTCTGCCGAGTTCAGGAACGTTTCAACGATCTCTTCTTTCAACATATCGATACTAGACAGCTCATTTAGAAATCGCGTCCTTAATTTTTCCGCGTCCGGAGCAATACCTTCCTCGATCGTTCACCATAATTTTTCACCCATTATTCTATTGTATCTTAAGGATTGCGCCTTACACATTGTGTTAATAACAATTGCCATGGCTGCGTGATTATTGTCATCCCGCTAGAAAAATTTTCAAATTTCTCTTCAAAATTTACTTATCCCCAGGCTTGTCTTTTTCAATGGTTTTACCCCAATGACTTTCCTCCATAATCGTTTTCATCGTGGAATTCCGCCTAACTTTTCTTTCCGTATAAAATAATTTGAATCACCGAGCAGTTCAACATTTGCTATATTCATCGCGTCAGCCACCTTCGAATATCCTATAACGTTCTTTTAGTATGTTGTTATTTATAACCACGCTATGCTACCAATTGTTTGCGGTGGATGAAGCAATAACAATATTTATTTATGCTTTTCATAACAGAACACAGATTATAATAGGATTAGTAAAGATGAACACGCTCCTCTCGACGATATAAGCTATACACGTCTTTGTTACAGACTACGTATCCTTTCTTACTGTACACCAAGCACTAACTGTTTTTCCCGACTATCATTCATACTCGTCCACACATATATACGTCCACACAAACATTCTTCACCCTTATACCAAACATACTATGACAACTACCACAGAAATAGTAACCTCAACTCGTTACATATTGGAAGAACACGTATCCCGCTGCACTCATTCCAACACATGTATACGCAAGAATCTCTGCAGCCACTCCCTCAAAGTTGATTACTCTAGACTTGCTTTGGAGCTAATGCCACAGGAGGGCAAATGGACACAACGGCAATAGTAGTGTGATGAAGGATGTACTCCGGACTGCTTCGTCACTTGCTAACGTCTAGAGCGATAATGGATACGTCCTTAGTCATTCAAGAAATGGAATATAATATAAATCATCAATGATGAGATAAATCCAGCTCATGCGGTGCTCTATTGGCGGATGTGCCAACTACTGTACTGGGAATTGTAAATATATATATCCATATCTGATGTATGAGTTGATTAATCTGGAAATGCTGTGGAACATAGGTTAACATTTAATTGTGCTATAGAACGGATGCGGTGCCCTATTGGTGGAAGTACTCAGTAGCGCAAGGTCAACTATAATTATCTTTCGCCATATCCGCGCTATACATCGATTACTCTAGACATGCTTTGGAGTTTACTTTATCTGTGATCAAATTAATTCAGCGGATACAGTACTGTGATGATGGCTGCACTCCGTATTGGTTCGCCATCTGCTAATGTCTCATGCGATAATGGGCAAGGCATTCGCCAATACAGAATTGCAATTGAACCTATACCGTCACTGATCGGCGTAATCCAATGGTTACACTACTTTATTGGTGGTTGTACCAACCACTGTACTTAGAATAACTAATACCTCTAGCCATAACTCATGCATATATTGATTACTCAATACCTACTGTGGTACTTAAGTCATCACTGAAAAGAATAGTACAACGGCTGCTTTGCTGCATAGGTGTACGTACCAACCTCCGTTCTCTGAGTTGTAAACACCACGATCCACATCCGACGTATGCCATGTTTATTCTAGAACTACTGTGGAATTTCAATCATCACTGAGCATATTAATCCAGCGGATGCGGTACTGCGATGACGCCTGTATTCAGCATTCCTGTGTCAATTGTTAGCATCTAGATCTATATCGGACCTGTCTTTCGTAATTCTGGAAATGCTATGGAATATACATCACAACTGAAGAAACTAATTCAACGGCTACAGAGCTCCGTTGATCGACGCACTAATTTCCGTACGCTATATGCTAAATATCAGCAGCAATAACAGTACTATCCATTGATTAGTGCAGAATTGCTGTTAAACTTAAGTTATAAGTGAACGAATTAGTCCAGCGTACAGAGCACTGTGAAGGTGGCTGTATTCAGTACTCTTTGGTCAATTGTTAATATCTCGAGGGATAACGGGTCAGTCCTTTGCTAGTCCAGAATTGCTTGGGAACTTAAATAATCAAAAAACAGAGTAATCCAACGGCAGCGGTGCTCTATAGGCGCATGTATCATCTACAGTTCTGGGAATTGCGAATATCTCTATCCATAACTGACGTATGCCTTGATAATCCTCGAACCACTGTGGAATTTAAATCATCAGCAACAGAATAATCCTACCGCATTCGTACTGCGATGATTACTCTACACATTACAGTTACGTAAATAGAAAACATCTCGAGCTATAACGGATCTGTGTTTTACAATTCTAGAATTGCTATAGAACCTATATAACCACTAATGAGTCTAATCCAACGGCGACAGTGCTCTATTGGTGGATGTAGTAACTACCGTTCTAGAAACTTTAGACTTAGATATCCATAACTCATGTATACCGTGATCAAACTGGAACTACTGCGGAAAGACAGTCATCGCTGTACTGATTAATCCAGCGGCTGATGTACATTGATGATGGCTGTACTCAGTAACTTTGTCAATTTTCTGTATCTAGAGCAATATCAGATCTGTCCTGCGTCATGCTAGAATTGCCGTGGGATGTACATCATGATTGAACAAATTAATACACCGGCTACTGTGCGCTGCTGATGGATGTGCTAAGTACCGTAATGTCAACTGTAAACGTCTGCAGCCATAACCGAACTATACATTGATAATTCCACTATTGCTGTTGAACACAAATTATTAGTGAACAAATTAGTCCAACGACAGAACAACTGATAAGTTGTATGTCCTCAGTACTTTTCCGCCAATTTTTAATATTTTGAGCTATAAGTGATATGTCCTTTGTCACTCTAGAATTGCTATAGGTTCAACATCATCACTGAACATGTTACTGCAATGGCTACAGTGCCCTATTAAGGGGTGTACTAGATACCGTACAGTCAATTGTAAATATCTGTAGTCGTAACCGTACTATGCATTTATTATTCTGGAATTCCTGGTATATTTAAATTATAGGTTAAATATCAATGGACAAACTAGTCCAGAGGCTAATGGACTATGTTGGTGACTGTACTCAGTACTATTTCGTCAATTGTTAACGTCTCGAGCGATAAAGTGTAAGTCCGTTGTCATTCCAGATTCGCAATGCAATTTACACCGTCACTAGACACATTTATCCAACCGCTGCTGCAGTCTATACGTGGATGTAACTACTATCGTACTTGGAGCTTTAGACACCATTATCCATAATAGGTGCATGCATTGATCATTCTAGAGATACTGCGGAATTTATATCATCAGAGGACAGATCAATGCAACGGCTACAGTGCTCTCTTGGTGCATGTACTGACTACCGTACTGTCAACTGCAAATGTCTTTAGCCATAACCGTACTATAAATTGATTATTCCCTAATTACTGCCGAATTCAGATTATTTGTGAAATAATTAGCCCAACTGTTGCAGTAATGTGATCATTGCTGTACTCGTCAATGTTTCATCAATTGTTAAAACTTCAAGGGATAATGGGTCAGTCCTTTGTCATTCTAGAATCGCAATATCACTTATATCGTGACTGAACAGAATAAACCTCCGGTTACTGTGCTCTAATTGTGGATGTACTGAGAACCGTACTGTCAAATGCAAATACCTCTAGCCATGACCGTACTATGCATTGGCTATTCTCGAATTGCTGTTGTACATGGTTTGTCAGCTAAAAAGTCGGTCGAACGGCTAAGGTACTGTTATGATGGCTGTACCCATTACCGTGCTGCCAGTTGTTAATATCTCGAGCTATGACGGATCAGTCCTTTGTCGTTCTAGAATTGACATAGATTTTCATCGCTAGTGAACTGGTTAATCCAACGGCTAGAGTATTGTATTGGTGGATGTAACTAATACCATACGGGTAATTGTAAACGTCTTAATCTGCAACCGACGTATACTTTCATTTTTGTAGGAATACAGTGGAATTTAAATCATCACTGAAGAGGCTAGTCCAACAGCTACAGTGCTCGCATGGTTGATGCACCAACTACCGTACTGCGAATTGTACATATGCCTAGCCTACATTGCGCGTACCTACATTACTCTAGAACTACTGTGTAATATAAAGCAACAGTGAACAGATTAATCCAGCGGTTGCAGTAATGTTATCATGGCTGTACAAAGTACTGTTATGTCAATTGTTAGTTCCTCGATCTACAAAGTATCTGCCCTTTGTCATTCCAGAAATGCTATAAGACCTACGCCATCATTGGTGGGATTAATTCAACGGCTACATTTATCTGCTGATGGACGTGCTACGTACCGCTGTGTCGATTGCTGCTATCTGTTGCCGTAACCGCACGATACAATTAATATGGTAGAATTGCTGTTAAACTTGAATTGTCTGTCAACGAGTTCATCCAACGGTTAAGGTACTACGATGAATGCCATACTCAGTACCGTTTCGTAAATTTTTAACGCCTCGAGCCATAATGGAGCACTCCTTCCTTGTTCTAGCATTGCAGTAGTATTATAATCGTCACTGAACACATTATTCCAACTGTCACAGTGCTGTCTTGGTGGATGTAACAACCACCATACTGGGAATAGCAAATGTCTCTAGCTATAACTGATGTATACATAGATTGATGTAGAACTCCAGTATAATTTAAATCGTCAGAGAGCAGTTTAATCCAACGGGTGCCGCACTGTGAGGATGGCTGTACTCTGCGCCCCTTCGTCAAATTTTAATGTCTAGTGTTCTGGCGGACCTGCCTTTTGTCATTCTAGAATTGCTATAGTATATATATCAACATTGAACAAGTTAATTCAAGGGCTACAGTGCACTCTTGATGGCTGTACTGAGTACCATACTGCCAATTTTAAATATCTGCGTACATAGCCGTATCATATATTGATTATTCCAGAATTGCTGCTAAACATAAGTTATCTGGGAAGAAATTAGTCCAACGGCTTAAGTACCGTTATGATCGCTGTACTAAGTACTGTTTCGTCAATTGTTAGTATCTCGAACTACAAAGCGTAAGTACCTCGCCATTAATGAAATGCAAATGGAAATATATCATTGCTGAGCAGACTAATCCGGCGGCTACATTGCTCTATTTGGTGAACGTACTGACAACCGTACTGCCAATTGCAAATTTCACTAGACATAGCCGTACTATACATTGATTACTCCCGAAGTGCTCTTAAATTTAAATCATCGGTAACCTAATTAGTCCACCGGCTAATGTATTGTGATGTTGTATGTACTGAGCACTGTTTGGCGAATTGTTAATGTCTCCATCGATATGGGGCCAGTCCTTTGTCATTCTAGAACTGCAATGGAATTTATGTCATCACTGAGCAGATTAATCCAACTGCTGGTAGTCTATTGCTGGATGTACCAACTACCGTACTTGAAAATGTAAATATCTCCAATCACAATTGATGCATACATTGACAATTCTAGAACTTCTGTAGAACCTTTATCATCAGATACCAGATTAATGCAACGGCTACAGAGCCCTGTTGATGGGTGGACTAAGAACTGTACTTACAATTATAAATATCTCTGGCCATAACGGTACTGTACATTGATCATTCCGGACATGTTTTGTAATTTACGACATCAGTGTACAAATTATTCCAGTTGCTATAGTTTTGTTATGAAAGCTGTCCTAAGTACTGTTTCGTCAATTGCTATTTGTTCCAGCGATAATGGGTCAGTCCTTTGCCGTTCTGAAATTCAGGTAGAATACATATAATCAGAGAGCATATTATCCAACGGCTGCAATGCTGTCATGATGTCAGTGCTCAGTGCCGTTGTTGCAATTGCTAATGCATCGAGCAGCGACGGATATGTCTTTTGTAATCCTAGAGTTGAAATGGAATGTACATCATGGTTGAACATGCATTTTCAACGTCCTTAGTGGTCTGCTGATGGATGCAATAAGTACTTCCTTCTATAAACGTCTGTATCCATACCCGTACTTTATACTGATTACTCTAAAATTGCTCTTAAAATTAAATTATCATGGAAGAAATATGCCCAACAGTTAATGTACAGTGATTATGACTGAACTCAGCATCGTTTCGTCAGTTGTTAATATCTCTTGCGATAATGGGTCTGTCTCTTGTCATTCTTGTATTGCTGATGAAAACATATCATCAATGAACAGATTTAACAGTAGGTTACCGCGCTTTGCTGGTATATGTACTACGTACGTATTGTAAGCTGTGAATGTCTCTAGCAATAACCGTACCATACGATAATTATTCTTGAACTGCGATATAGATTAAATCTTCAGTGAACAGTGTTATCGATCTGATACAGTACTGCGATGATTGCCGTAATCAGTACTGTGTTGTCAACTGCTAACCACACTAGGGATGATGGATCTGTCTTTTGTCATTCTAGAATTGCTATAGAAGCTAAACTATCATTGAACACATTAATCGAACGGTTACAGAGCTATATGGGCCGATGTCCTATGTACCGTACTGTCTGGTGTGAAGGTCTCTAGCCATAGGATTAATATACATTCAGCGTTCTAGAGTTTCTTTGGCATATATATCATCAGTGAACAAAGTATTCCAACGGATTCAGTACTGTGATGATTGCTGTACACAGCACTGAGTTGTCAGACTTTAATATCTCGAGGGACAACAGATATGTATTTTGTCATACAAGAATTGGTAGGGTTTTTAGGGAATAAGTGAACAGATTACTCCAATCGCAAAAGTGCTCTCTTCGTGGATGTACTAAGCGATGCACTGTCAACTGTACATTTCTCTAGACACATCCGCACCATTCAATAATTATTCTTGAATTGCTGTAGAACTTAAGTCGTCAGTGAACAGATTAACCCAACTCCTGCTTTACCGTGATGACTGCTATTCTCAGTCCTGCTACTTCAACTGTCAACGGCTGGCGACACAAAGGATCCGTAATTTGTCATTCCAGAATTGCTACAGGGTCTAAAACAACATTGAAATGTTTAATCCAACGGCTGCTGGGCTTTGCTATTGGACGTAATAAGTCCCGTACTGTCAACTGTAAATATCTCTAGCCACAAGCGCACTATACATAGATAATTCCAGAATGCCTGTGGAATTTATATCTTCAACGAAAGAATTGGACTAACCACTACAGAACTGAGATGATGGCAGTAATCGGTATTGTGTTGGCAATTGTGTGTATGTCGAAGGATGTTGGATATGCCTTTATTCATTCTAGAATTGCTGTAGGATATAGATCATCAGTGAACATATTATTCTAACAGAAACAGCGCACTGATGGTAGATGTACCATGGACAGTACTGTCAATTGTAAATGTCTGTAGACATAGCCGTTCAATGTATTGATTATTCTAGAGTGGCCGTTAAACATTATTTATGTGTGAAGAAATTACACCAACTGCTAAGGTGCTGTGATGGTGCAGCACTCAGTACTCTTTCGTCCATTGCTAATTTCTAGTGCGACAGCGGGCCATGACTTTCGTCATTCTAGAAATACAATAGAAAACTCATTATCTCCGAACAGGTTAACACAATGGCTGCAGTGCTCGACTGGTGAATGTACTAACTACCGTGCTGGGAATTGTTAATATCCCTAGCAATAACTCACGTGCACATTGGTTATTCTACAGGCACTATGGAATTTATATCGTAAGTGAACAGATTGATACAGCGCAGGCAGTACTGTGATGATGGCTGTATTCTTTACTGTTTTGTCAATTGCTAATGCCTCGAGTTATAACCGATCTGTCTTTTGTTCTTCTAGAATTGGCATGCAAGCTACACCATCATTGAGCAGGCTATTTGAGCGGCTACAGTGCTGCGTTGATGGATGTACAGAGTACCGAACTGTGAAATGTAAATATCTCTTGTAGTGGCCGTACTATACATTGATAATTCTAGAATTGCTGTTAAACATAACTAACAGTGAAAAAATTAGTCCAGCATGTCAGGTACAGTGATGATTGCTGCACTCAGTGCTGTTTCGTCAGATGTTAATATCTAGAGCGATAATGTGTCAGTCCTTTGCCTTCCTAGAATTGCGAAAGAACTTGAAACGTCACTGAGATGGTTAGTCCAGTGGCTACAGTGCTCTATTGGTGGATGTACAGAAAACCATGCTGTCAGATGCAAATACGTCTCGCCATAACGGTATTATACATTTCTCATTCCAGAATTGCTATTAAATTTAAATTACCAGTAATCCATTTGGTCCACCGACTAAACAATTGTGATAAAAGCTGTACTCACTGCCACTTGGTCATTTGTCAATGTCTCGAGTGTTAATGGTTCATTCTATTGCCATTCTAGAATTGCAATGAAACTTTTATCATCAGAGAACAGATTAGTCCAACTGCTGCAGTACCGTGATGATTGCTGTACTCAGTGCCGTTCTGGGAATTCTTAATATCTCGAGCCGTGACGGATCTGCCTTTTGTCATTCTATAATTGCAAAAGAACCTACATCATCATGAACAAGCTTTTTCTGCGGCATCAGTGCTCTGTTGAAGTATACATTAAGCGACGTACTGTCAACTGTAAATATCTGTAGACGTAACCGAACGATACATTGATTACTCTAGAAATGATGTTGATATTCGATTATTAGTGAACAAATGAGTAAGACGGTTATAGTACGGTGATCACTGCTGTTCTCAGTACTGTTTCGTAAACTGTTATTATTACGAAAAATAATAGGTCAGCCTTTTGTCATTCTAGAGTTGCAGTTGTACTTAGATCATCACTGAGCAGGTTAATGAAACTGCGCTTCTGCTATATTTTTGGGTGTACTTGTACTTGTACTTGCAATTATTCGTTTCCCTAGCCATAACCGTGCTATACATTGATTATTCTATACTTGCCCAGTAATTTACATAACCTGTGAACAAATTAACCCAGCATAGGAATACTATGACGGTGGCTGCACTCAGTGCTGTTTCGTCCATTGTTTATTTCTAGATCCACAATGGGTCAGACCTTCATCATTCTAGGGATGCAATAGAATAATAATCATCATTGACCAGATTGACCCAATGGCTACAGCGCTCGATTGGTGAATGTACCAGCTACCGTACCGGGAATTGTGAATACCTATAGCCATGACTGTCTTATACATTGACTATTCCATAAGTGCTGAGGAATACAAATCATCTGTGTACAGATTAAAATAAAAGCTGCAGTACTCTGATGATCGCTGTGCTCAGTACTGTTATGTCAATTGTTCATATCTCCAGCTACACCAGATCTGTCCTTTGTCATCCAAGAGTAGCTATTGAATTTACATAATCACTGAAGCGATGATTCTAACAGCTACATTGCTGTAATGGAGGAAGTATCTACTACTGTACTGGGAATGGTAAACATCTCTAGCCATAACCGATGTGTAAATAGATTATTCTGGATCTGATGTGGAATATAAGTTATCACATCACAGATTTATCCACGCCTGGAGTGCTGTCAATACTGCCGTGCTCAGTGCCGCTATGGCATTTGTTAGTATCTCGAGTTATAATGGATCCGTCCTTGTCATGATACCGTTGCTGTATAGTCTACTTCATCATTGAACAGGTTTATTTAACGGATTCAGTGCTCCGTTGACGGATGCACTAAGTCCCGTGCTGACAAATGTAAATGTCTCTAGCCGTAACCGCACTATATATAAATAATTCCAGATTTTCGGTTAAACTTAAGATATCGCTGAACATATTAGTCCAACTGCTAAAGTTCTGTGATGATAGCTGTGATCAGTGCTATTTCAATAATTGTTCATGTCTCTAGGGATAATGGGTTAGTCCCTCCCTACACTAGAATTGCAATACGACATAAGTCATCACTGAAAAGGTTAATCGAACGCCTGCAGTGATCTATTGGTGGATGTACCGAAAACCGTAATGTTAATTGTAAATGTCTCTAGTCAATACTGTACCATGCACAGATTACTCTAGAAATGCTGTCAAATTTAACGTGTCTGTGTACTGGTTGCTCCAACGGCTTAGGTACTTTGATGATGGCAGTACTGAGAAATGTTTCGTAAATTGTTGTAGTCCCGAGAGATGAGGGTTCAGTACATCGTCATTCTGAAATTGCAATCAAGTTTAAAGCGTCACTGAACATACTAACCGAATGGCTCCAATGATCTATTGTCGAATGTACCAACTACCGTCTAGGGAACTGTCAATATCTACATCCATAGCTGATGTATACATTAATTATTCTAGAACTTCTGTGGAACTTATATCACCAGTGAAACGATGAACATAGCGGATGCAGTACTTTAGTGATCGCTGAGCTAGCTACTTTTATGTCAACTATTGATGTCTTGAGCAACAACGTGTCTGTATTTTGTCACTCTAGAGTCGCCATAGAACCTACATAACCACTAAACAAGTTAATTCAATGGTGACAGTGCTCCGCTGATGTATGTACTAAGTTCCGTACGGTCAATTGTAAATATCTGTATCCATAACCGTACTATACGCTGTTTATTTCAGAGTTACTGTTAAGCTTAGGTTATATGTGGACAAATTATTCCAGCCACTTACGTACTTGCATGACGACGTTACAGCGCTGTTTATTTCAGAGTTACTCTTAAGCTTAGGTTATATGTGGACAAATTATTCCAGCCACTTACGTACTTGCATGACGACGTTACTCAGTAGTGTTTCGACAACAGTTACTGTCTCGAGAGATTATGTGTCAGACTTAGTCATTCCGCAGTCGCTACACAATATAAATCATCATTGGACAGATCAATCCAGTGACTACAATGCTCCATTGGTAAGCGTAAGGTATACCGTACTGGGAATTGTTAATATCTCCAGCAGTAACTGATGTATACGTTGAATATTCTCGAACTACTGGGGAATAAAGAACGTGAGCGAATAAATTAATCCAGCGGCTGCAGCAACGGTATGATGGCTGATCACAGTACTGCCATGACATTAGGTTATATCTTGAGCTAAACAGATATGTCTTTTGTCATTCTAGAATGGCTATAGGATCTAAATCGTCATTGAACTAGCTAAGCCAACGGCTACAGTGCTCTCTTGGCGGATGTATCGTTCACCGTACCGTCAGTTGAAAATACCTTTATCGATAACAGTACTATACATTGACTATTCTAAAATTTGCTTTGGAATACACATCAGCGTTCATAAAGCAATCCAACGCGTAAGTACTGTGATGGTGGCCGCACTCAGTCCTCCTATGTCAGTTGTTAGTGGCTGCAGCGGTAATGGACCGCAATGTTGTCACTATCATGATGCTAGGGAGTTTATACCATCCGTAAACAGATGACTCCAACGGCAAGTGTCCTCTGTTGGAGCATGTACTATGCACCGTTCTGTCGATTATATATATCACTAGCCATAGCCTTGATATGCACTGCATATTCGAGAATTGTATTATAATTTGCATTGTCAGTAATCAGAGGAGCCCAACTGCTACAGTGCTGTGATGATAGTTGTACTCAGTGCTGTGCTGAAACTGCTAATATTCCAAGGGATAGTGCACCTGCGTTCTATCGTTCCAGAAACATAGACGTATCATATATTGATTATTCCAGAATTGCTGCTAAACATAAGTTATCTGGGAAGAAATTAGTCCAACGGCTTAAGTATCGTTATGATGGCTGTACTAAGTACTGTTTCGTCAATTGTTAGTATCTCGAACTACAAAGCGCAAGTACCGCGCCATTACTGAAATGCAAATGGAAATATATCATTGCTGAGCAGATTAATCCGGCGGCTACATTGCTCTATTTGGTGGAAGTACTGAGAACCGTACTGCCAATTGCAAATTTCACTAGACATAGCCGTGCTATACATTGATTACTCCCGAAGTGCCCTTAAATTTAAATCATCGGTAACCTAATTAGTCCACCGTCTAATGTACTGTGATGTTGTATGTACTGAGCACTGTTTGGTGAATTGTTAATGTCTCCATCGATATGGGGCCAATGTACTACCTGCCGCAATGTTGCATGCAAATGTCTCCAGACATAGCTGTACTATACATTGATTATTCTAGAACGGCTGCGAAAATTAAGTCATCAATGGCAAGTAAAGCCTGCAGCAACAGTACTGCGCGAATGGCTGATCTCAATCCTGCTATGTCAATTGTCTACGCCTGGCGATATGATGGACCTATAATTTGTCATTTCAGAATTGCAACCGAATCAAGATCCTGAGTGGACAGGTTAATCCAACGGCATCAGTTCTCTATTGGTGCAAGTAATAGGAACCGCACTGTCAACTGTTAATGTTTCTAGCCATAACCTTACTATACATTGACTATTCAACAGCTGCAGCAGAATTTACATCACCTGCGGTCGAAGAAAACCAACTACCACTGTATTGTGATGATTGCTGAACTGAGTAATATGTTATCAATTGTTAAAATCACGATTGATGATGGATATGCCTTTGTCATCCTTGAATTGCTATAAAGTCTATATCGTAATTGAACAGATTAATCCAACGGCTGCAGCGCTCTGCTGCTAGCTGTACTATGTGCCGTATTGTCGGGTGTAAACTACGCCGGCCATATCCATAGTATTCATTGAATTTAGTAGAATTGCCTTAGAACCTATACCATCAGGAGGCATATTATTCCAACTCCTACTGCACTGTTGTGACGGTTGTACTCTGTCCTGCTACGCCAATTGCTAATGCCTGACGATAAAATGGATCTATAATTCGTCTTTCTAGATTTGCTCCATAACACGATCATCATTGAACAGGTTAATCCATCGGTTGCAGTACTCTGTTGGTGGATGTACCAGGTACCGTGCTACCAATAGTAAGTATATCTAGTCATGCCCGACCTATACATCGATTATTCTAGAGTTTCTGTGGAATTCAAACAATCAGTGCACAAATTATTACAACTGCTACACAACTGATGGCTGCACGAAGTACTCTGTTGTCATACGTTAACGTCTCGATATGTAATGCATCTGTTCTTTGTCGTTCTGGAATACCTAATTAATTAATATCGTCACCGACGTTATTGAATTGGCGCAGAACAGAGATCATCCGTGAACAGGTCATTCCAACGACTACAGCGATCTGGTACTGCATGCTCTAAGAGACTTACTGTCAATTGTAGTTGTCGCTAGCCATAATTGTACCATGCATCCATCATCCCGAAACTGCTGTCTAAATTAAATCACCAGTGAACACACTAATCAGACGACCACAGTACTGTAATCACGGCTGTCCTCAGTACTATGTTGTCAATTGTCAATATCTCGGTCAACGGTGCATTCGCCTTTTGTCATTCGTGAAATGCCATTGCATATATATCATCAGTGTACAAATTAACCAAACGTCTGCAGTACTGTAATGATGGCTTTACTGAGTACTCCTTTGACGTATGTCAGTGTCTCTAGCGACAATAAGTCCTTCCGTTCATTATTCTGAATATCTTACACAGCCTAACTCAGGACTCAAAGGATAAATCCAATCACTACATTGCCCTGTTGGTGGATGTACTAAGAGCCGTTCAGCCAATTGTAAATATATCTATGCATAACCGGTCTATACACTGTATATACTGGAGCTGCTGCGGAATGTAAATCATCAGTGAACAAACGAATAAGGTGGCTACAATCCTGCAGTGACGGCTGCACTCCGTTCTGTTTTGAAATTTGTCAATGTCTCCAGAGACGATTGCTCTATACATTAGTCATTTTACAGTTGCTGAACTATTTAGGTGGTCAGCGAACAGATTAATTCAACGGCTATTGCATTTTGCAGATGGCTACACTCAGAAGTGTAACGTTACTGGTTAATAACACTAAACAGATCTGATCCATCCGCTGATCATTTTGGAACTGCTACAGAGTTTAAATCAAGAGTGAACTGATTAATCCAACTACAACAGTGCTCTGTTGGTGGACGTAACAGGAACCGTACTGGCAATTGCAAACATCTCTAGCCGTAACATACCCAACCATTGATTATGGTAGAATTGCTGTGAAACTGACGGCATCAGTGAAGTGGGTAATGCAACGTCTACAGTGATCTGTTTAATGGACGTGCTATGTACCGTAATGTCAATTGCAAATATTTTTAGCCATGACCGTACCATGCATTGACTGCTCTTGACTTGCCTAGGAATTTAAATCAACATTGAACAGATTTATACAACGTCTGCAGTAATGTGATAATAGCTGTACTCAGTACTGTTTCATCGCCCGCTTACGCCTTGAGCGATAATGAGTCGGTCTTATGTGGTACAAGAATTGCAATAGCATAAAGGACATCACTGAACATATTAGTCCTATGTATACAGTGCTAAATTGGTGGATGTATCAACCAACGAATAGGGAACTCTTATTATCTCTAGTCATAACTGATGCATACATTTGATATTCTAAAACTACTGATGAATTTAAATCATCACTGAGCAGATTAATCCAACGACTGCAATACTCTGTTTGTGAAAGTACCAACTACTGAACAGGGAACTGCAAGTATCTCTATCCATAACAGATGTCTACATTGATTTTACTGGAAATACATTGGAATTTATATCGTAGGTGAACAGATTACGACAACGGATGTACTACTGTGGTGATGGATGTACTCCGTGACGTTATGGCAATTGTTAACATCTCCAGATGCTACTGTGCTGTGTTGATGGATACACTAAGTACCGAACTGCCAATTGTAAATATCTGCAGCCGCAACCGTACAATACATTGATTATTCCAGAATTGCTTTTAACAGTAAATTATTTGTGAACAAATTATTCCAACACCAAAAGTTCTGTGATGATTGCTGTAATCAGTATTTTTTCGTTAATTGTTAATGTCTCGAGCAATAACTGGCTAGTTCTTTGTCATTCTAGAATTGCAATACGGTATATGTCACCGCTGAATATATAAATTCAGCGGCTACAGTGCTGTATTAGTGAGTACACCAACTACCGTACGAGGAAATGTAAATATCTCTAGGCATAACTGATGTATACACTGATTATTTTAGATCTGCTGTGGAATATAATTCATAAGTGAATAGATTAATCCAACGCATGCGATAATGTTATGATGTTTACACACAGTGCTCTTATGTCAATTTTTAATATCTCGAGATAGAGCGATTCTGCCTTTATTCATTGTAGAATTTCTATAGGATCTACATTATCAATGGACAGGCTTAATTGATGGCTACAGTGCGCCGTTGTTGGACATACTAAGTACTGTATTGTCAATTGTAAATATCTGCGGCCGTAACAGTACCATTCATTGATTACTCTAGATTTGCCCTTAAACTTAAGTTATAAATGGAGTAATCAATCCATTGGAGTGGACATACTAAGTACTGTATTGTCAATTGTAAATATCTGCGGCCGTAACAGTACTATTCATTGATTACTCTAGATTTGCCCTTAAACTTAAGTTATAAATGGAGTAATCAATCCATTGGCTAAAGTGGTGTGATGATATCTGTACTTAGTATTGCACCGTCAATTGTTAATGTCCCGAGCGATAATGGGTCAGGCGTCTTTCATTCTAGAATTGATATAGAACTTGTATCGTCACTGAGCACGTTAATCCAACAGCTACAGAACTGTATTGGTGGATGCAACAACTAGCGTAATGGGAGTTGCAAATGTCTCTAGCCATAACTAATGAATACCATGATTATTCTTGAATTACTGTGGAGTATGTGTCGTCAGAGAGGAGAAAAATCCAACAGCTGCTGTAATCATATTTTTGCGTGGCTCAGTACAGTTATGTCAACTTGTAACGCCTCGAGCTTTAACGGATGTGTCTTTTGCCGTTCTAGAATTGCTATAGATTATAGTTCATCATTGAGCAGGTTAAACCCTCGGCTACACTGCTTTCTTAATGGACGTACTAAATAACCTACTGCCAATTGTAAATATCTCTCGCCACAACCGCGCGATACATTGATTATTCCAGAATTGCTGTTAATCTCGTGTTATCAGTGAACAAATTCTTCCATTGGCTAGAGTACTGTGATGAAGGCTGCACTCATTGCTGTTCCGTCGGTTGTTAATGTTACGTGCGATAATGAGTCATTCCTTTGTCATTCTAGAAGTGCAATGCAATATAGATCATTATTGAGCAGGTCAATCCAACAGCTATAGTGATTTTTGGCCATTGTACAAACTGCTGTACTGCGAAATGTAAATATCTCCAGCCATAACATATCAATACATTGATTCCTATAGCAATACTGTTCAATTTAAGGCATTAGTGAAGAAGTTAATTATATGGCTGCTGTATTGTCATGGTGGCTGTACACATTACCGTTAAGCCAATAGTTAATATGTAGGAAAATAACGGATCACTCCTTTGTCATTCTATAATTGCTATAAGATCTACATCATTACTGAGCAGTTTTTTTCAGCTGGCACAGAGATGCATTGATGGATGTACTAAGTACTGTACAGCCAATTGTAAATATCTATCGACGTAATCGGACTATGCATTGATAATTATAGAATTGCAATTAAGTTTAAACTCTCAGTGAACAAATTGTTCCAACGGCATTGTGATTATGGCTGTACTAAGTACTGTCTCGACAATTGTTAATGTCTCGAGAGATAATGCTCCTGTCCTTCGTCATTCTAGAATTGCGATGGAAACTAAATCATCACTAAACCGTTTAATCCAACGGCCAAACAGCTCCATTAGTGAACGTACCATCTACCGTACACGGAATTGATAATATCTATATCCATAACTGATGTATACCTAGATTATTCTAGAGGTACTGATTAATTAAGTCAACAGTGTTCAGGTTAATGCTGCGACAGCAGAACTATGGCGACGGATGCACTCGGCACAGTTACGTCAGTTCATAATACCGCGAGCTATAACGGTTCTGAATTTTGATTTTATAGAGTCGCTATAGTGTCTACATCATCATTGAGGTCAATTCATCGGCAACAGTGCTCCGTAGATGAATGAAATAAGGACCGTACTACCAACTGTAAATATCTGCAGCCATAGTCGTACTAGAATTGATTATTCTAGAATTGCTGCCAATCATAGATTATAAGTGAAAAAATTAGTCCAGCCTCTAAAGCAATGCGGTGAAGTCTGTGCAGAGAAGTGTTTCGTCAATTGTTATTGTCACCAGCGAAAACGGGCCGGTACTTCGTCATTCTAGGTTTCCAATAGTATTTAAATCATCACTGTACAGCCTATTGCCACGGCTACATTGCTCCGTTGGTGGATGCAGCAGCTACTCTACAGGGAATAGTATATATCACTATCCATACCTGATGTATACATTAATCATTCCCTGGCTACAGCGGAAATTACATCACTACTCAGCAGGCCACACCTACCTCTACACAACTGTGATTATGGCTGTCCTCAGTACTGTGTTGTCAATTGTTAACATCTAGAAAGACCATGCATCCGCTTATTGACATTATAGGATAGCTACATAATTTGAATCATCAGTGATCCGAATAAAAAGACGGCTTCTGTGCCCTATTGATGGACATGTTCAGTACTCTATTGGCATACATCAATGTCTCCAACGACAATTGCTCTTCTCTTTGATGATACCACTATTGCCGAAGAATTAAGGTATTCAGCGAACACATGAATAAATTGGCTGTAGTATTGCGTAGATGGCTACATGTTCAACGGTATTGTCAAATATCAATAACACTACCTACACATGATCCATCCATTGACCATTCTAGATGTGCTCTACCGCTTAAATCATCAATGAGCATATAATTCCGACGGCTACAGTGCTGTGTCTGTTGATGTACCAAACACCATACTGCCAGTGGTAAATGTCTCCAGCCATAACTGACTATACATTGTTCGTTCTGTAGTTGCTGCAGAAGTTATGACGTCAGTGAGAAAATTAATAATTCGGCTGCAGTACTGTGATGATGGCCGTACTAAGTAGTGCTTTGACATGTGCCAATGACTCCAGAGAAAGTTGTAGTCTCATCTAAGTTGATGAACTTAGACGATCAGCGAACAGATTAATTCCTGGGCTATAACATTGTGCAGACGGAGGCGCTCAGTACTGTATCGCCATTTGCCAATGCCGCTAAATATGTCGGATCTAGCCGCTCATCATTCTAGAGTTGCTATGGAGGTTAAATCATTAATCAACAGCCTATCCCAAAGGGTACAGTACTAGGCAGGAGGGAGTGCCACGTTCCGTACTACAAACTGTCAATATCTCCAGCCCTAACCGATCAATGCATTGATCATTCAAGGACTGTAGCGGAATCTAAGTGATCAGTGAACAAATTAATCGAATGGCAACAGTACAATAATGATGTCTGTACTCAGTACACTATTGACTTATGTCAACACCTCCAGCGACAATTGCTCTATCCATTTATCATTTGCGATCTGCTATACAGTTTAAATCACGACTGAGCAGGCTATTCCAAAGGCTACAGTACTATGTTAATGGCTGTACTAAGTACCGTACTGTCGATTGTAAACATCTGTAACCATAAGTGATCTACACATTGATTATTCTAGAATTGCTGTTAAACTTGTGTTAACAATGAACAAATTATTCCCAACGATAAAGTACTGTGATTATGACTGTAGTCAGTACTATTTCGTTAACTGCTAATGTCTCGAGCACTAATGGGTTTGTCTTATGTCACTCTAGAACAGAAATGGAATTTAAATCATCACTGAACATATTAATCCAGCGGCTACAGTGCTCTGTATGTGGATGTACCAAAGACCATACTGGGAATTGTAAATGCTTCCACCCATATCTGATGTATGCAATGAATATTCTAGAATCTCCGCGGTGTAGCAATCATCACTGAACATATTAATCCAACGGCTAGAGTGCTCCATTAGTGGATGCACCAACAGCCAAACAGGGTGTTGTAAATGTGTGTGTCCGTAACTAACGTATACATTTATTATTCTAGAACTTAAATCATGAGCGAACAGATTATTATAGCCGCTGCAGTACAGCCATGATGCCTGCACTCCGTACTGTTATGTCGGTTGCTAATATCTCGGGCTATAACTGATCTGCCCTTTGTCATTCTAGAATTGCTGTAGAATCTATCCCATCATAGGACTGGCTAATCCGGCGGCTGCATTACACTGTTTAATGGATGTACTAAGTACCGTACTGTCATATGTAGATGTTTCTATCCATAACCGTACAATAGACTGATTATTCCAGATCTAGTATGGGCATCAAGCCATCAGTGAACAAATTAATGCAACGGATACAATTCTGTGACTATGCCTGTACTCGACACAGTTTCGAAGGCTATCATTGACTCCAGCGATAGTGGAACTGAATTTTGTCAGTCTAGAACTGCTACAAGATCCAATTCATCATTAAACAGATTAATAAGGCGACTACAGTACTCTCCTGGTGGATCTAATAAGCACTGTAATGACAGCTATAAATATCTCTAGCCATCACGGTACTATACATTGACTAAACTAGAATGGATGTTTAACATAAATAATCATTGAACAAAGTTCTGCAACTGTTTCAGTACTGTGGTGATGGCTTAAATCGGTACTGTGTTGCCTACTGCTAATACCTCCGTCGGTAATGGGAATGTCGGCCGGCATTTTAGAATTGCTATAATATCTAAATCATCATTCAACAGATAAATCCGACTTCTACAGTGCCCTGTTGGTGTATGTACTATGTACCGAACTATCAATTTTAAAGATCTCGAGCCATGTCCGTAATATGCATTGGCCATTCTAGAATTGCTGCAGAACTTATATCATCATTGAGCAAATTAATCCAACGCCTACGTTACTGTGATGGTGGCTGTACCCAATACTGCTATGTCAATTGATAATACCTGCAGATATATTGCATCCATATTTAGTCACTGTCGGTTTGCTATGAAACCTAAATCG
>NW_016910100.1:35457-41929 GCF_001483705.2 Eufriesea mexicana
TCTAAGTGATCAGTGAACAAATTAATCAAATGGCAACAGTACAATAATGATGTCTGTACTCAGTACACTATTGACTTCTGTCAACACCTCCAGCGACAATTGCTCTATCCATTTATCATTTGCGATCTGCTATACAGTTTAAATCACGACTGAGCAGGCTATTCCAAAGGCTACAGTACTATGTTAGTGGCTGTACTAAGTACCGTACTGTCGATTGTAAACATCTGTAACCATAAGTGATCTACACATTGATTATTCTAGAATTGCTGTTAAACTTGTGTTAACAATGAACAAATTATTCCCAACGATAAAGTACTGTGATTATGACTGTAGTCAGTACTATTTCGATAACTGCTAATGTCTCGAGCACTAATGGGTTTGTCTTCTGTCACTCTAGAACAGAAATGGAATTTAAATCATCACTGAACATATTAATCCAGCGGCTACAGTGCTCTGTATGTGGATGTACCAAAGACCATACTGGGAATTGTAAATGCTTCCACCCATATCTGATGTATGCAATGAATATTCTAGAATCTCCGCGGTGTAGCAATCATCACTGAACATATTAATCCAACGGCTAGAGTGCTCCATTAGTGGATGCACCAACAGCCAAACAGGGTGTTGTAAATGTGTGTGTCCGTAACTAACGTATACATTTATTATTCTAGAACTTAAATCATGAGCGAACAGATTATTATAGCCGCTGCAGTACAGCCATGATGCCTGCACTCCGTACTGTTATGTCGGTTGCTAATATCTCGGGCTATAACTGATCTGCCCTTTGTCATTCTAGAATTGCTGTAGAATCTATCCCATCATAGGACTGGCTAATCCGGCGGCTGCATTACACTGTTTAATGGATGTACTAAGTACCGTACTGTCATATGTAGATGTTTCTATCCATAACCGTACAATAGACTGATTATTCCAGATCTAGTATGGGCATCAAGCCATCAGTGAACAAATTAATGCAACGGATACAATTCTGTGACTATGCCTGTACTCGACACAGTTTCGAAGGCTATCATTGACTCCAGCGATAGTGGAACTGAATTTTGTCAGTCTAGAACTGCTACAAGATCCAATTCATCATTAAACAGATTAATAAGGCGACTACAGTACTCTCCTGGTGGATCTAATAAGCACTGTAGTGACAGCTATAAGTATCTCTAGCCATCACGGTACTATACATTAACTAAACTAGAATGGATGTTTAACATAAATAATCATTGAACAAAGTTGTGCAACTGTTTCAGTACTGTGGTGATGGCTTAAATCGGTACTGTGTTGCCTACTGCTAATACCTCCGTCGGTAATGGGTATGTCGGCCGGCATTTTAGAATTGCTATAATATCTAAATCATCATTCAACAGATAAATCCGACTTCTACAGTGCCCTGTTGGTGTACGTACTATGTACCGAACTATCAATTTTAAAGATCTCGAGCCATGTCCGTAATATGCATTGGCCATTCTAGAATTGCTGCAGAACTTATATCATCATTGAGCAAATTAATCCAACGCCTACGTTACTGTGATGGTGGCTGTACCCAATACTGCTATGTCAATTGATAATACCTGCAGATATATTGCATCCATATTTAGTCACTGTCGGTTTGCTATGAAACCTAAATCGAAATATGATGATGGCTGTACTCAGTTCTGTGTTGTCAATTGTTAATATCTTGGGAGAAAATGGTCAGGTCACTCCTCATTATGTAATTGCTATAAAATCTAAATCATCATCGAACAGGTGAATCCAACTGCCACAGTGCTCTGCTGGTGGATGCACTTAGTACCGTTATTTCAATTGCAAGTGTCTCCAGCCATAAGAGTGCAAGGCATTGATTATTCCAGAGTGGCAGTGTCACTTATATCATCAACCAGCAAATTAAGTGAATGAATACAGTACTGTGATGATAGCTGTACTCAGTATGGTGTTGTCTATTGTTGATATATAGAGGGAAACTGGATCAGGGCTTTGTCGTTCCAGTATCGCTACGTAATTGATGTCATTAGTGGTCAAAATAACCCAAGAGATGCGGTTGTGTGATGATGGCTGCTACTCAGTAGTGCATTGTCAAATGTTAGCATCCCGAGCCTCAATGGTGCAGTCTTTTGTCATTCAACAATTGCAGTAGGCTATAAGCCTTCAGCGGACAGCTTAATCCAACAGATACAGCGCTCTGTTCGCGTATGGAATACGTAAAGTACGGACAACTGCTTATATCTCTGGCCATAACTGTAATATACCTTCGTTATTCTAGAATTCCTTCGGAATTAACGTCATTAGTGCACAAAGGTATCCAACTGCTACAGTACTACGAGGATGGCTGTAATAGTACTGTGATGTCAATTCCTTATATCTCGGGGGACAATGGATCAGTCTCTCATCATTCTAAAATTGCTGCAGAAAGAGAATTACCTGTGAACAGAATAATCCAACACGTAGAGTGCTCTGTTGGTGTACGTACTGTGTACCGTACTGTCAGCTGTAACTAACTTTAGCCATAACCGTAATAGACAAAGACTATTCCAGAATACCATTGGAAATTAAATCGTAAATGTACAAACTAGTCCATCGTTCACAGTACCGCCATGACAACAGTCCTGTGTACTGTATTGTCTATTGCATATATGTTGAATTACATTTGATCTGCCTCCTTCATTCTAGTATTTCTGTGGAATATAGATCGTCAGTGAACTGGTTGATCCAACACCTACGGTGCTCTGGTGGTGTGTGTACTATGTACCGTACCCTAAGTTGTATATATTTCTAGACGTAACCGCCATCTGCATTGATCATTGTAGAAATGCTGTGGAATTAAGTCATCAATGAACAAATTGTTCCATCTGCTACAGTACATGTGCTGAGTACAGCACTGTGAACGTTAAGTGCACCAAGCAGCGGCGGATGTATGAAATCATTACTCTAGAATTGCTGTAAAATTTAATTATTCAGTGCATAAGTTCGTCCATCCTCAACGGTGCTCTGTTGTTGACTATACTCAGTGCCACACAATTTTGGATTACCAGCGAACTGATTAATACAGTGGTAATAGTAATCTCTTGATGGCTACGCGCAGCACTGTATTGCCAATTGTCAACGTCAATACCGATTGATGATGCATCCATTGATCATTCTATAATTATCATAAGGCCTAAATCATCAGTGAACAGGATATTCGAACGGCTACAGTGCTCTGTAGGTACATGTACCAGGTACCGTACAACCAATTGTAAATATCTCCAAACATAACCGAACTATTCATTGCTAATTTTATAGCTGCCGCGGAATTTATATCACCCGCGAACAAATTATTCAATTTGCTACAGTAATGTGGTGATGGCTGTACTCAGTTCAGTTATGTCAATTGTTAATATGTCGAGCTATAACGGATCTGCCTTTTATCCTTCTAGAAATGCTATAGAACTATCATTATCATTGAACATGCTTTCTTATCGGGTACAGTGCTCTCTCGATAGACGTAATAAACACCGTACTGCCAAATGTAAATAACTGCAGCCCTAACCGTACTGTACACTGATTACCCTAGATTGGCTTTGGCATGATCAACATAAGTGATCTAATTAGACAACGGTTAAGGTACTATGATGATGGCTACTTTCAGTAGTGTTTCCTCGATTGTTAATAACTAGAGCAATAATGGCGCAGTCCTTTGTCTTTCTAGATTTACGTTAGCATTGAAGTCATGATTGAATCGATTAATCCACCGGCAACCGCCCTATATTTGTGGATGTACCAATTAAGGTACTGGAAGCTTTAAATATCTCTAGCCATAAACAATATATGCCTTGACAAGTATAGAACTAATGTGGAATTTGTACGTTCAGTGGATAGACTAATCCAACGGCTGCAGTAATGTGATGGTGGCTGCACTCAGTATTCTTATGTCAATTGTTAGTAACTCGAACTGTACCTGATCAAGCTTTTGTCATTCTGGAATTGCTATGGAATCTACATCATCATTAAACACTTTAATCGAACGGCTTCAGTGCTCTATTGATGACATACTAAATACCGCAGTGTCATTTGTGAATATCTCTAGAGGTATCAGTGCTATATATTGGCTATTCTGGATTTGCTGTTATGCATAAGTTACCAGTGAACGAAGTTGTCCGACGGATAAAGTAATATTATGATGACTGCACTTATTATTCTTTCGTAATTACTTAATTTCTGGAGTGATAACAGGGCAGTCGTTTGCCATTCTAGAATTGCAATAGGAACTAAATCATCGCTGAACCGATTGAACAAACGTGTACAGCACTCTATTGACCGTACTGCCAATTGCAAATATCTCTAGATACAACCGTACTGTACAATGATTATTCTAGAATTGCCGTTCAAATTAAATTTTCAGTGGAAGAATTTGCCCAATGGCAAAAGTACATTAAACATTTATTTACTCAGTACCGTTTTGTCAATTTCTAATGTCCAAAACCATAATGGGTCAGTCCTGTGTCGTTCCAGAATTTCAATAGCATTCATGCCTTCACTGAACATATGAATCCAACGGCTACAGAGCTCTCGTGGTGGAAGTACCAGCTAACTTCCTGAGAAAACTGAATATCTCTAGCCATGACAGTTGTATGCATTGAGTTTTCTAGAGCAACTCAGGAATTTTAACCACGAGTGGACAGGGTATTAGAACGGCTTCATTAATGTGACGGTGTCCGTGTTCAGTATTCTTTCGTCAATTGTCAATATCTCGAGCGATAATGGGTCACTCCTTTGTCATTCTAGAATTGCAATGGAATCTGTATCATTATTGAGCATATCAATCTCACGACAGCAGTGATCCATTGGTGGACGTTCCAACTGCCGCTCTGGGAATTGTAAATATCTATATGCATAAGTGGTGTATACACTGATAATTCTAGAACTACTGTTGAATGTAAGCCATGATTTAACTGATTAATCCAACGGCTGCAGCAATGATCTGATGCCTGCCCTCGGTATAATTATCTCAATTGATAGTACCGCTGGATATATCCGATCTGTCCATCGTAATACTAGAATTGCTGTTGAATCCAAGTAATCATAGTACATGTCAATGCAAATGCTAGAGTGCTCTTTTTATGGCGTTACTAGCAAGCGTACTCTCAGTTGTAAATATCTCTAGGTGTAAACATGTTATACATTTGCTTCTCTAGACCTTCTATGGAATCTACGTCATCAGTGAACTAATTTATCCCATGCAAACAATGCTTTACTGGTGGAAGCAACAACTATCTTACTGGAAATAGTCAATAACTCTAGCTACATATGATATACACATAGATTATTCCACATGTGCTGTTGAACTTAATTCATCAGCGATCTGTTAATGCAAAGGCTGCAGTACTGTGCTGATGGATATGCTCAGTACTGATTCGTCACATGATAATTGCTAGAGCGATAACTGGTCAGTCCTATGGCATTCCGGAATTGCAAAAGAATTTGAATCATCACTGAACAGATTATTCTGCGTCTACAGTGCTCGAGTGGTGTATGTACTAAGAACCTTACTGTCATTTCGATGTATCTCTAGCCATAACTTATACATACATTGATAATTCTAGAAAAAACGTGGAATGTCAACCATCACTGTACAGATTAATCCAACGGGTGCAGCTTTCTCTGTGAATGTACCAGATACCGTACTGGGGAATGTTAACATCTCTCCCCATACCTGGCGTACACATTAATTATTCTTGAACTGCTGTAGAAGTTAAATCATGAGCGAACAGATTAGTCCAACGGCTACAGCACTGTGCTGATGGCCGCACTCAGTACTTTTATGTCAATTGTTATTATCTCGAAATGTAATGGATCTCCATTTTGTCATCCTGGAATTTCTGTAGAGTCGAAATCATCATTGAACAGATCAATCCAACAGCTACAGTGGTGTGTTGAACGGTGTACTAGGAACCGTACACATAATTATAAATATCTCTAGCCATAACAGTGCTACACATTTATTACTCTTGACTTGCCATGGAATTTACATCATCTGTGAAAAAATTCATCCAACATCTATCGTACTGTCTCGATGGCGGTCCTCAATACTGTTTCGCCAATTGCCAGTGACTCGAGGGATAACGTGTCAGACATTTGTCATTCTCGATTTGGAATCTGACATTAATCATCACAGAACAGGTCAATCCTATGACAACAGTGCCTTATTGGTTGTGCCAGCTACTGTTCTGGGAAATATAAATATCTCTATCCATAACTGTTGTATACATTGATTATTCCAGAACTACTGTGGAATTTATTTCACCAACGAAGAAACTATTCCAGCGGCTACAGTACTCTGATGATGGCTGCACTCATTTCTGTTTCGTCATTTGCTAATATCCAGAGCGATAATGAAACAGTCCTTTGTCATTCCAGAATTACAATAGAATATGAAACAACACTAAACACATTAGTGCATTGGCTACCGTGCTATATTGGTGGATAT
>NW_016910100.1:42261-63984 GCF_001483705.2 Eufriesea mexicana
GATTATTCCAAAGGTGCAGTCCTCCGATGATAGGTGTAATAAGTACCGTACCGTCAATTCTATATATCTGCAGCCATAACCGTACAATGCGTTGATTATTCTAGAATTTCTGTGGTACTAAAGCTATAAGTCAGAAAATTAGTCCAACGGCTAAAGTACAGTTATTAGGCTTGTACTCATTACTGTTTCGCCAATTCTTTGCAGCTTGAGCGATAATGGGACAGGCGTTTTTCATTCTAGAATCGCAATAGCATACAAGTCACCACTGAACATCCCAAATTAGCGGCTACATTGCTTTATTGGTGGATGTACCAACAACAGTACTGGTAAGAGTAAATTTCTCTGGCCATAACTGATGAATACATTGACTACTCCAGAAATGCTGTGGTATTTAAAACAACAGTGAACACATTAATATAGCAGAAGCGGTACTGTGATAATGGCTGTAATCGGAACTGTTATGCCAATTGTTAATACCTCAAGCTATCTCAAATCAGTCTTTCTAGGAATGCAATGGTGTTTAAGTCATCATTGAAGAGCTTAATCCAACGGCTGCATTGCTGGATAGGTGGACGTCCTGGCTACAGTACTCGGAGATGTTGACATCTCCAGCCATAACTAATGTATACATTGATCATTCTGAAAATACTGTGTAATATGTGTCATCGCTGAACAGATTAGTACAACGGCCAGAATAGTCTATTGGTGCATACAAGAGATACCGCACAGGGAAGTGTAAATATATCTAATTGGCTACAGTACTCGGAGATGTTGACATCTCTAGCCATAAATAATGTATACATTGATCATTCTGAAAATACTGTGTAATATGTATCATCGCTGAACAGATTAGTACAACGGCCAGAATAGTCTATTGGTGCATACAAGAGATACCGCACAGGGAAGTGTAAATATATCTAGCCGAAACTGATGTATGCATTGATAATGCAAGAGCTACGGTGGAATTTACATCATATGTGAATAAGTTAATCTAACAACTGCAATACTGTTATTATGGACAAAGTACCGTTATGCGAACTGTTAATATCTTTAGCTGTAACGGACCTGTCAATTTTCAATCTATGATTGCTGTAGAACGTACGTCACGATAGAGCAGGGTGACACAAATTCGACAGTACTCCGTAGGTGTATGTACTTAGTACCGTGCAGTCAATTTTAAATATCAGTAGCCACAGCCGTACTATATGTTGATTATCCCAGAATAGATGCTAGACATATATTATAAGTGAACAAATTACTTCAACCCCCACTTTACTGTTGTGATGACAGTACTCATTCATGTTCCGCCAATTTTTAAAATCTCGAGCGATAGTGGGTCATTCCTTTGCCTCTATAGTGCTGCAAATGTATTTTAATCATCACTGAACGGATTAATACGACGGCTAAATTGCCTACTAGTGAACGTCCATGGAGCCATACTGTCAATTGCAATTATCTCTAGCCAAAAGCGTATTGCACATTAATTATCCTTGAATTGTTGTCAAACTTTAGTAATCAACGGACAGATTATCCCAACGGCAAAAGTACAGAGACGATGGCCGGTCTCAGTAATGCTTCGTCAATTGCTAGTATTTCTAGCGGTATTGTGCCTGTCCTTTGCCATTCTAGGACTGCAACAGGAGTTATTCATCACTCAACTGACTAATCCAACAGCTGCAATGATATATTGCTTGATGTTCTAACTACCGCTCTGGGAATTTTAAATACCTCAACCCGTAACAGATTTATACCTTGATTATACCAGAGAAACTGTGGAATATAAATCATCACCGAACAGAGCAATCCAACGTCTACAGTGCTCTATTGGTAGGTGTACCATCTAACGTCCAGGTGTTGTAATTATCCACCGTCATAACTGACGTGTACATTGGTTATCATAGAACCACTGTGGAATATAAGTCATCAGAAACAGATTAATGCAACCACTGCAACTCTGTAATGATTGCTGTACACGGTACAATTATATAAATGTTAAACTTCTCGAGCTATAACGGATAGGTGTTTTGCAATTCTAACATTGCCATAGAAACTAAATCATCACTAACGAGTTTAATCCAGCGGCTAGAGTGCTCTGTAGATGGATGTACTGGGTAACGCACTGTCAACTATAAACGTCTCTAGGCATAACGAAGCAATATATTCATTACTGTAGAATTGTTGTTTCACTTAAGTTATCAGAGAAGAGATACGTGCAACGGCTCTTACTCAACGGCAAAGTACTGCGATGATGGCTGTACTCAGTACTGTTTCGCCAATTGGTAATGTCTCGAGCGGTAATGGGACAGCCCTTTGTAATTCTGGAATTGAAATGGTATTTAAATCATCACTGAACAGACTTATCCAACGGCCACTTTATTCTGATGGCGGATGTAACAGCGACAGCCATGCGTGTTGTAATTGTCACTAACTGTGGCGGATTTATACCATGTTTATTCTAGAAGTACTTTGGAATTTAAATCACTAGTTAAATTACCAATTATTCCAACCGCTGCAGTGATGTGATGATTGCTGTACACAGTACTGGTGTGTCAATTGTAAACCGCTCGAGCTATATCGGATTTGCCTTTTGTCACTCTAGAATTGCGATAGAATGTAAATCATCATTAAAGAGTCTAATCCAAAGGCTACTGTGCTCTGATGCCGCATGTGCTATGTACCGTACGTTCAAATGTATATATCTCTGGGCATAACGGTATTATATATTGATTGTTCTAGAATTGCAGTTAAACTATAAATTTCAGTGAACACATAGGTCCAACGGCTGAAGTACAGTGATAATGGCTGTAGTCAGTACTCTTCCGTCAATTTTAATGACTACAGCGATGATGGGTCAGTCCTACTCCATTCCAGAATCGCAATAAGCATAAGTCATCACAGAAATGTTTAATCCATCGGCTATATAGAACTATTGGTGGACATACCAACTACCGTACTGGGAATTGTAACTATCTCTACCCATAAACGATGTATACCTTTATTATTCTAGAACTGCTGATAAATTTAAATCATCACTGAACTAATTAATACAGCTGCTGCTATACTGTGACGGTTAATGCACTCAGTGATGTTATGTCAAATGTTATTTTCTCTAGCTATAGTGGATATGTCCTTTGACACTCTACAACTGCTGTAGAATATACACCATCAGTGAACGGATTAATACAACGGCTGCGGTGCCCTATTGGCGGACGTAACATCCACGGTACTGGGAGTTGTATATATGTATACTCGTAACCGAAGTGTACATTGATTACTCTAGAAATACAGTGGCATTTAAGTCATCAGTGATCAAATTAATCCATGGCAATAGCACTGTGATGATGACTGTACTTAGTACTCTTTTGTCAGTTGTTAATATTTCGAGCTATATCGGACCTGCCACTTGCCATACTGGAGTTACTATAGAACCTAAATCATTACTGAACTAGATAACCCAAAGGCTACACTGCTCTGATTAATGTACGTACAATGCACTGTACTCGCAATTGCAACTATATATATCCACAATGTTACTATATATAGATTTTCCTTGAATTGTTGTTTACCATAAATTATCAGTGTACAAATAAGTCCACCGGATAGAGTACTGTGGTGATGGCCGTACTCAGTACTTTTCTGTCAATTGTTAATGTATCGAGCGATGATCAGTCAGTACTTTGCTTTCTAGAATTGTAGTAGAATATAGATCATCACTGAACATAATGATCAAATGGTAATTGTCCTGTTCTGGTGGATGCCACAACTACCGTGATCAGGATTGTAAATATTTCTAGTCACAACTGATGTATACAGTGAATATTCTAGAACTTCTGTGAAATTGAAGTCATCTCCGAACGGTTTAATACAACCACTATAGTGCTCTACTGATGGATGTACTGAGAACGGCACTGTCAATTACAAACGTCTCTAACCATGTCCGTAGCGTATATTGATTATCCCATATATGACGTTGAACTTCAGCTATCGGTGATTATATTGGACCTAAGGCTAAATTACAGTGATGATGACAGTACTCAGTACTATTTCGTAATATGTTAGCGTCTCGAGTGGTAATAGTCATGTCCTTTATCATACTAGACATACAATAGTGTATAAACCATCACTGGCCAATTTAATCCAACGGCTGCATTGCTCTATTGTTGGATGTGCAACTGTAAAGGGAATAGTAAATATCTATAGCCACAACTGATGTACACCTTGATTATGCTAGAGCTACCGTGGAATTTGTATCATCCGTGTATAGGTTAATCCAGCCGCTGCAGTACCCTGATGATGGCGGTACTGAGTACCCTTATGTCAATTTTTAATACCTTTAGCTATAGCGGATCCGTCTTTTGTTATTCTAGAAATGCTATACATCCCACTTCGTCATTGAACTGGTTAATCCTACAGCTGCTGTGCTCTGTTGATGGATATACTAAGTAACGATCCGTGTATTGAAAATATCTCGAGCCATGACGGTACTACACACTGATAATTCTAGAGTTACTATTAAACTTAAGTTATCAATGAACAAATTAGTCCAACGGCTAAAGTTCTGTGATGATGGGAGTACCCACTACTGTTTCTTCAATTCGTCATGTCTCGAGCGATAATAGGACTGTCCTTTGTCACTCTCTAACTAAAATAGTATTTAAGTCATCACTGAACAGATTTATCCAGCGGCTACATTGCTCTATTGGTTGATGTACTCAGTTCCGTAATGTCAATAGTGAATACCTCTAGCCATAACCGTACTATGCATTGACATTTCAAGGATGGCTTTGGAATTTGCATCACCAGTGAACAGGCCATTGCAGCTGCTACGGTTATGCGAAGATGGCTGTACTCAATACAACTTTGCCAATTTTTATTACCTCGAGGGTTAAGGGAATCGGGCGTTTTCATCCTAGAATTGCTATAAAATGAACTTCATCAGTGATCCGATTCATCCAACCGCAAGAGGGCTTTGTTGGTACGTATACTATGTACCATACTGTCCATTGTAAGTATCACAAACATGACATTTCTATACGTTGGCTACACTAGAATTGCTTTGGAATTTACATCTGTAGTGAACTATGTATTCCAGCGGCTACAGTACCGTGATGATGGCTGCCCTCAGTACTGTACTGTCAAATGTCAATATCATTACCGATACATGATTTATACATTGATCATCCTGGTACTGCTACACCGCTTAAATCATCAGCGAACTGTTAAGTCCAACGGCTACAATGCTCTCTTGACGTATTCACACAGCAAAGTATAGATATATGTCAATGACTTCGGAGGCAATTGCTCTATCCATTCATGATTCGACAAGGACTTATATGATTACTGAACAGATAATTCAACATCTATACTATTTTGTAGACGGCTACAATCTGTATTGTATTGCCATTTGTCAATACCAGTGCCGATGTACGATCTATCCATCGATCATTCTAGAATTGCTACATGGCTTGCATGATCAGTGTACACATTAAACCTACGGCTACAGTGCTGTCTTGGTGGACACACTTAGCACCGCCCTGCTAATTGTAAATGCCTCTAGCCATAACACTTTTATACATTGATTACGATGGTGTAACTGCGGAACGTAAGTCACTAGTTTTATAGTTAATCGAACTGCTTCAGAACTGTGGTGTTGGCTATTCTCAGTACTGCGTTGTCAGTTGCTAATATCCCGAGCGATAATGGGTCTGCCTTTTGTCATTCTAAAGTTGCCATACTATCTCCATCACTGAACGTATTAATTCAATGACTACAGTGCTCTGCTGATGGACGTTCCAGGTACCGTACTCACAGTTGTAAACATCTCTATGCACAACTAGTCCATGCGTCGGTTATTCTCGGTTTGCAATTCAATTTAAATGATCGGTGGTCAAATTATTCCAACGGCTACAGTGCCGCTATGAAGCTGTACTCATTACTATTATGACATATGTCAATGTCTGCAGCGACAATTGCCCTATCCATTAATCTTTCTACGTTTGTTGAACATGTAGGATGATGAGAGGTTAGATTAGTTCAATGGCTATATTACTGCGCAGATGGCTACACTTAGTATTCTATTGCCTTTCGTGAATATCATTATTGTTGTGTGATATATCAGTTGATATCTCCACTATTGCTGTAGAATATATATCATCAGTGGGCAGATTAACTCAATGGCTACTATGGTGTGCTGGTAGACGATCTAAACAGCCTGCTGCCAATCGTACATATCTCCAGACATAAATGATATATATCATTATAATTCTATAACTGCTATGGGATTTATATCATAAACGAACAGATAATTACATCGCTCACCGCACTGTGATGGAAACTGTACTCAGTACTATGCCGTCAATTGCAAATGTCGAGAGCGATAACCGATCTATACATTGCTAATTTCAGGGCTGCTGCGCAAATTGGATGATCACAGAACATATTAATTAATTGGTTACATTACAGTAATGATGGCTGTACCCTGTAATCTTTGACATACACCAATTTCTCCAGCGACAATTGATCCCTCCGTTGATCACTCTACAACTGCAGTACGGATTAACAACTCATGATTGCACAAATTAATTCAATGGCTACAGAGCTCTGTAGCTGTAAGCACCAAGTATCGTAATAAAAATTTTAGATATCTTTAGCCATAACCGATGTATACATTGCTTATTCTATAGCTGCTGCGAAATTTAAATAATCAGTGAACATGATAGCACAATGGCTACAGTCCTGTTATGATGGCTGTACTCAGTACCATTCCGTCAATTGTTAATTTCTTGAGCTATAATTGGTCTGCCCTTTGTCATTCTAGAATTGTTATAGAATTTACATGACCGGGCAGATTAAACCAATGGCTGTAGCGATCTGTTCGTGGATATACAACTACCGTACTGAGAACAGTATGTATCTGTAGACGTTACTGGTACATCCATTGACCATTCTATGGCTGCTGTGGAATTTAAATCACCAGTGAACAAATAAATTATATGGCTACGCTACTGCCATGGTAGTTGTACTCAGGACTCTTTTAACATATGTCAATGCCTCCAGCCACAATTGATCCATCCGCTGATTATTGTAGAACAGTTATGGAGTTCTATTCAGGTCTGAATAGATTAATCTAATGGCTACAGTGCCCAGTTAGTTGATGTACTAAGCACCGTACAGCCAATTATACATGTACCTTGCCATAACGGATCTATGCCCTGATCCTTCTAGTCCTGCAGCAGAATTTATATTGTCAGAGTACAGATAAATGCAACGGCTACAGCACAGTAATGATAATTGTACTCAGAGCTGCATTGACATTTGTCAGAGCCTCCAGCGTCAATTGCCATATATATTGATCATTCTAAAATTGCTGAACAATATAGGTGTCCAGCGAACAGAACAATGGAGCGGTAATAATATTGTGTTCACGGCTACAACTAGCACTGTATTGACATTTGGCAATCCAGCTAAATGTATCTGATATTTCCGTTGGTCATTTTAGAGCTGCTATATAGGTTAAATCATCAGTGGACAGATTAATGCAACGGCAACAGTCCTGCGATCGTGTATGTACATATTACAGTTCTGCAAACTGTAAACTCTCGAGACGTAATTGTTCTAAACATTGACTATTCCAGAATTTGTGTGGAGCTATAGTTGTCAATGAGCAAACAAACCGACCGGCTACAATGCTGTTATGATTACTATACTCAGTACTGCTTCATCAATTGCTAAAGTCTCGAGCGTTAATGGGTCTGCCATTTGCCATTCTAGAATTGTTATAGAATCTACGACACTCAACAGATTAATCCAGTGTCTACAGTGCTCTGTTGTTGGATGTACTAGCCACCGTACGTTCAATTGTAAATATCTCCAGACATAACTTATCTACACAATGATAACTCTAGAGCTGCTGTGGAATTTTCCCCCATCATTGAAGATGTAAATGCAACGGCAGAAGCACCCTATTGATGGATGTGCTAGGGACCGCACAGTCAGTTGCAAATATCTCCAGCAATAACCGTACTATACATATGTAAGTGGTGGATGAAATAATAGCAATATTTATTTGAACGTTTAATATCAGAACACAAATAATAAATGAGTTGATAAAAGTAGACCCGCTCCTATCTGCGATAAAACCTATACAAGGATCTCTTGCACCAAACGTATTTCTATGACGGCTGTCCACCAAGCACCAACTGTTTTTCACGACTCACAGTCATACCTGCCACACACATATATTCTACCACACAGACGCTCCTCACGCATATACCAAACACACTTTGACAACTACCGGCAGAATAATAAACTGAGTTCATTACTCGTTAGAATAGCACGCATACCTTCTCTACTCATCCCATCATATATATACTCAGAGATCTATGTAGCCACTACGACTAGATTGACTGCTCTACAGTTGCTCTTGAATTTACGTCACAAGTGCACAAATTAATCCAACTGCCATGGTAGTGTGATGAAGGATGTGCTGAGCAATGTTTCGTCACCTACTAATATCTCGTGCGATTATGAATCTTCCCTTTGTCATTCTGGAATTGTAATAGGATAAAAATTATCATTGAACAGATAGACCCAACGGCTACAGTGTTCAACTGGTGGATGGTTCAACTGCGTTGCTGGGTATTTTGATAGTTCTAGCCGCAGCTGACGTATACATTGATTATACTAGATCTACTGTGGAACCTATGTCAGTTATCAAACAGATCCGAAGGCTACAATATTGAGTTGATGACTTCACTTAGTACTGTTTTGTCGGTTGCTAATACCTCGAGAGGTAACGTTTCTGTCTCTTGTCACTCTAGGATTCCTATCGAATCTCAGTCAACATTGAATACGTTAGTCCAACGGCTGCAGTGCTCCGTTGCTGGATGTAATTAGGACCGTCCTGTCAATTGCAAATATCTGCAGTCATAACCGTACTATACACTGATTATTCTAGAACATCTGCGGAACCTAAATTATAAGTCAGAAAATTGGTCCAACGTTTAGAGTACCGTGATGATGGCTGTTCTACGTTATGTTTCGTCAACAATTAATATCACGAGCGATAGTGCTCCAGTTCAAATTCATTCTAGAGTTGCAATACAATTTGAATCATCCCTGAATAGCTTAACTCAATCTCTACATTTCACCATTGGTGGACACACCAACTGCCTCACTGGGAATTGTAAATATCTGAAGCCACGACTGATGTGTAAATTGGTTACTATAGGTCTACTGCCGAATTTAAGTCATATGTGAATAGATTAATCTAACGGCTGTAGTACTCTGATGTTTGCTGTAGAGAGTACATTTGTGCCTATTGTAGGCTGTTCGAGCTATAACGGATCATTTTTTGTCACTCCGGAATTGCTGTAGCATCTATGACATCAGTGAAAAGGCTAGTTCAGTGGCTGCAGTAATCTGTTGACGGACGTGGTATGTACCGTGCTGCCAATAGTGAATATCTCTAGCCGTAACGATACCATGTATTAATTACCCTAGAATTGCACTTAAACTTTGACTATCAGTGAACAATCAGTCCAGCTGGTAATTTACAGTTATGATGTCTGCACTCACTATGGTTTCATAATTTCCAAATTTGTCGAGCGACAATTTGTCCGTCCTTCGTCATTCCAGAATTTCAACATCAAATGGATCATCACTGAACAGGAAAATCCAAAGGCTGCAGTGATCTAATGGTGGATGTACCAACTGCCGGACTGGGGACTGTAAATATATGTAAGCATAACTGATGTATACGTTGGTCGTTCTAGAAATGCTGCGGAATTAAGATATTCATTGAACAGCTTAATCTAACTACTAGAGTGCTTTATTGGTTTATGTACTGAGCAGCATACTGTCATTTGCAAATATCCCTAGCAGTAGCGGTACTATACATTGAGTATTCTCGAATTGCTGTTAAATTCATATTGTCAGTGATTTAATTAGTCCAACGGCTAAAGTATTGTTGTGATGGTTGTGCTATGTACTTTTTCGTCAATGTAATGTCTCGAGTGAAAATGGGCCAGTCCCTCTTCATTATTGAACTTCGATAGAATATAAATCATCAATGAAGTGATTAATCCAATGGGTAGTGTTCTCTATTGATGAATGCACCAACTACTCTACTGGGAATTAGTAATACCTCTGGCCATAACAGCTGTGTGCACAGATTATTCCAGAAATACGGCGAAGTACATATCATCACTAGACAGGTTAATCCAACGGCTGCAGAGCGCTGTTCGTGGACGTACCATCCACCTTTCTGGGGATTGTAGATATCTCTAGCAACAACCGACATATTAATTGATTACTCTAGAATTACTCTGTATTTATATCATCGGTGAACAGATTATCCCCACGTCTGAAGTACAGTTACAATGTCTGCACACCGTACTGTCATGTCAATTGTTGACGTCTCGAGCTATAATGGCTCATTCCTTTGTCGGGCTATGGTTGCAATATGATTACATCCCCACCGAAGAGATTAATCCATCGGCTGCAATGATTTATTGGCGGTAGTGCCAACTACCGAACTGGGAATTGTGATTATCTCTAGCCGTAACTTATTTATACATTGATTACTTCAGAATTACCCTGTAATTTAAATCATCAGTGAACAGATTATTTCAACGTCTGCAGCACTGATTTGAAGGCTGCACTAAGTACTCTTATGACATTTTCTAATATCTCGATAAATAGCTGGTCTGCCTTTTTGTAATTCTGGAACAGCTATAGTATCTGATTCATCATTGAACATGTTAATCCAGCAGCTACAGTTCCCTGCTGCGGAATGTACCAGCTACCGTACTGAGAATTGTAAATATCTTCAGCCACAACCGTACCATACATTGATTACTATAGACCTGCTTTGCTATTTTCACCGCCAGTGAACATATTAATCCAACTTCTAGAGTACTGCTATGATGCCTGTACTCAGTACCGATTCGTCAATTGTTAATATCTACAGGGACAATGTATCAGTTCTTTCTCATACCAGATTTGCAATAGAATAAAGATCATCACTGAACAGATTACTAAAATGGCTACAGTGGTCTGTTGGTGTATGTACCAGCTGCCGTACTGGGAATTGTTGGCATCTCTGTACCTAACGGCAGTGTACATTGATTTTTCTAGAAATAATGTGGAAATAAAATCATCAGCGAACAGATAAATCCAGCGGCTGCAGTAATGTTACGATGGCTATACTCTGTGCTGTAATTTCAATTGTTAATGTCTCGACCTATAACGGATATGCCTTTTGTCATTCTACAAATGCTATAGAATCTGCATCATCATTGATCAGGTTAAATCAACAGCTAAATAGATTATTCCATAATTGCTGTTGAACCTAAATTATAGGAGGAAAATTAAATCCAATTGCTAAAGTACCCTGGCGATGGCTATACACAGTACTGCTTCGTCAATCGTTTATTCCTTGCGCTATAATGGGTCTGCCCCTTGTCATTGCAATAGAACATACGTCATTACTGGACAGATAAATCCTACTGCCACAGTGCTGTATTGGTGGATGTACCGACTACCGTAATGGGAATTGTAGATATTTCTATCTACAGCTGATATATGAATAGATTATTCCAGAACTACTATGGAAGATAGGTCATCCCTGAATACATAAATCCAACGGTTACATTGCTCTATTGGTGGATGAACCAACTACCATAGTGGGAGTCGTTCTCTATCCGTAACTGATATATGCAAAGATTATTCTTAAACTAATGTAGAATTTAAGCCCCGTGTAACAAAAGTAAGCCCCGTGTAACCAAATTAATGCATCGGCTGCAATACTGTGATGATAGCTGGACTTGGTATCCTGTTGTCGGTTGTTAATGCCTCGTGTGGTAATGAATCTGTCTTTTGCCATACAAGAGTTGCAGTAGAATATAAATCACTCAACAGATTAATCCAACGACTACAGTGCTCAATTCGTGGTTATACCAACTACCGACCCGGGATTTGTAACTATACATAGCCTTAACTGATGTATTCGTTGATTATCCCTGGACTACTGTGGAATATAAGCAATCAGGAGCAGATTAATCTAAATGCTGTAGTACTTTGATGAATACTGTGTACAGTACAGTTAAGTAATTGGCAAGCATCACGAGCTGTAACGGATCGATCTTCTGCTATTCTGGAATTGCTATAGAATCTATATCAATACCGAAAAGTTTAAACTGCTACAGCGCTCTGTTGATGGATGTGCTAAGTACTGCACTGTCTATTGTAAATATCTCTTCGCATAACGAATGGTGATCATTCTGGAATTGCAGTTAAACCTGAATTATAAGTGAAGAAATTAATACATTGGCTAAAGTACTGTGATGACAACTGTACTCACTAGTGTTTCGTCATTTGTTAATATCTCGAGCGATAATGAGCTAGTGCTTTATCATTCCAGAACTGCAAGGGAATTGAAACAGCGTTGAACATTTCATTACAACGGCCACTGTGGTCTATTGGAGGATGAACAGACCGCCGTTCTGTGTATTGTAGATGTCTCTGTCCATAACTGCTGTACGCCCTGGTTATTCTACAATCACCGCGGAATTTAATTAATGTGTGTACTGATTATTCCGGCGGCAGCAGTGTTGCGATGATGGATGTACTGCATACACTTATAACAATCGCTAATGTCTCGAGACATAACGGACGCGTGTTTTGTCACCCTAAATTTTCTGTAGAATCTACATCATCATAGAGCAGGTGAACCCAACGTCTACAGTGCTCTGTTGACCCATTTATTGAGAACCGCACTGTCAATGGTAAATCCCTCTAGCCACGGTCATACAGTACTTTGGCTGCACTAGACACGCTTTGGGACTTAATTCATCACTGAACAGATTAATCCAGTGGCTGCTGCGCTCCGTTCGTGGATGTACCAACTACCTTACTGGGAAATGTAGATATGTGTAACCATGACCGTACCATACGTTTATAGCACTAGACTTACCTTGGAATTTAAATAATCACTGAACTGATAGGTCCAAAGGCTACTGTGCCCTCTTGAAGGGCGTACTATCTACCGTACTTGGAATTTCAAATATCTCTGTCCGCAACTGAAGTACACATAGATTATTATGGAACTACTGTGGAATTTAAATCATCAGCGAACAGATTAATTCAATGGCTGTAATACTGTGACTATGGCTGTGCTCAGTACTGTTATGTCAGATGTTATTATCTCGAGTTATAACGTATCAGCCATTTGTCATCCTAGATTTGCAATAGAAAATGGATCATCATTGAACTGTCTGATCCAGCGGCTACTGCAACCTGTTTAATGGATGTAGTAAGTACCGTACTGTCAATTGTAAGTATCCCCAGTCATAACCTTACTATACATTGATTATTCTAGATCTGCAGTGGAACTTAAGTCATCAGTGAGCAAATTAATACAACGGCTACTGTACTGTTGCGATGGCTGTACATAGTACTGAGATATCAGTTGTTAGTATTACGAGCTATAACGGACCGGTCCTTTATTATTCTAGAATTGCCACAGGAACCATGTCGCCATTGAAAATATAAATCTAATGGCTGTCGTCCTATGTTGGTGGATGTATTAAGAATCGTACTCACATATATGAGTATCTCTAGCCGTATATAAGCTCAACATTGAATCCTCCAGGCTTGCTATGAAATTTAGATCATCAGTTGACAAATTAATCCAACAGGTGTAGTAATTTGACGATGGCTGTACACAGCACAGTTTTTTCACTAGCTAATGTAAGGAGCGATAATGTGTCAACGCTTAGTCATTTTTGAATTGCAATAGAATTTATATCATCACTGAACAGATAAATCCAACGGCTACAGTAGTATATTGGTGGATGTACAAACCCCCGTACAAGGAATTGTAAATATCTCTAGTCATTTCTGATGTATACGTTGATTATTCTATAATCGCTGTTGAATTTGAACGTCAATGATCAGATTAATCCAACGCCTGCTGTAACCTCTTGGTGGACTTAAAAGCTACTGCACCGTGAATTGTAAATATCTCTAGCCGTAACAGTTCCATGCATTAATTATTCCAGAGCAACTGTGGAATCTAAATCACCACTGAACCAATTTATCCAACGGCCAGAGTAGTGTGATGACGCCTGTACTCAGTGCTATTTCGTCAATTGTTAAAGTACCGCGAGGTGCTGTGTCAGTCCTTCGTCATGCTAGAATTGCAACAGAATGTAAACCATCACTGAGCAGATTCATTCTGCGGCTACAGGAATCTACTGGCCGGTGCTTCAACTACCGTACTGGCTATTTTAGGTGTCCCCGGTCATAAGCGATACAAACATTGGTCATTGTAGACTTACTGTGGAATTTAAGCCATCAGTGATGAAATTAATCCAACAGCTACAGTTCTGTGATGATGTCTGCACTTAGTACTGCGTTGTCAGTTGGCAACACATCGAGCGCGTATGGTTCTGCACTTTGTCACTCCAGAATTGCTATAGAATATAAATCATCATTGAGCAGGCCTATACAAAGGCGGCTGTGCTCATTTGATGGATAAACAAGGAACCGTGCTGCCAATTGTAAATATCTCTAGACGTTAGTAATGTATACATTCATTGCTCTAGAATTAGAGTGCAATATAGATCATAGCCGTACAGATCTATCTAATTCTTCAGTGATCTGTTGATAGATGAGATAAGATCCTTGCTTACAATTCTAAATACCTCTAGCCGTAACAGTGCGGCACACTGACCATTCTAGACCTACATTGGAGCTTATATCATCAGTAAACAAACAGGTGTAGCGATTACAGTACAGCGATGATGGCTGTACGCAGTACTGTTTGGTCAATTGTAAACGACTCGAGCGACGGTGGGTCATTCGTCCGTCATTCTACAATTTCCATAGTATACATATCATCAATGAAGAGATTAATGCAATGGCTACAGTGCTCTCATGGTTGACGTTCCAACCACCGCACGGGGAGCTCTAAATGTTTCTATACGTAACTGATGTGCACATTGATTATTCTAGAGCTACTGTAGAATTTATGTCATATTTGACCAGATTAATCCAGCGGCTGCAGTAATGTGATTATAACTGTACTCAGTACCGTTCTGACAATTCGTAACACCTCGAGATAGAGCGGATTTGTCTTTTTCCAATCTAGAATTGCTATATTAGCAGCAACAACATTCACCAGCTTAATTGAAAGGCGACAGTGCTCTGTTGATGGACACATCCAATACAGGACTGGAAATATTAAATATCACTTGCCACAGCTGATGCATACATTTATCATCCAAGAACTACTGATGGATTAATACCATCAGTGAACAAATTTATCCAACGGCTGCAATACTGTGATTATGGCTTTACTCAGTACCCTTATGAAAATTGTTAATATCTTGAGCGATAATGGATCATCTTTTGTGATTATATATTTGCATTGCGCTCTAAATTATCATTGTAAACACAAATCCAGCTACATCGCATCGGTCTGTTAGCATTCTTGTATTGTTATGGAATCTAAGTCACATATGAACAGATCAATCCAACTGCTAGAGGCCCTGTTGATATGTAACATCTAATAGGTAATAGTAAATATCTCAAGGCCTAAAATTATTATACATTGATTACCCTAGAATTGCAGTCGAACATATATTATCAGTGAAGAATGTAGTCGAAATGTTAAAGTACCATGATGATGACTGTATTCAGGACTGTGATGTCAATTGTTGATGCCTGGTGAGGTAATGGCTCTGTATTTTGACGTTCTAGAATTGCTAATGTGTATAGATGATCATTGAACAGACCAACCGACGACCACGTTGCTCGGTTGGTGGATATACGTAGAAACGTGCTGTCAATTTCAAATATCGCAAGCCTCGTCGTGCCATAAATAGGTTATTCTAGAATAGCTATTTAATTAGTATCATCAGTGAACAAAGTAAGACAGCGGTTTCAGTATTGTGATGATGGCTGTACTCCGGCCTTTAATGTCAAATGAAAATAATGGATAGCGATAATGGATAGCAATGATACCATTCCAGAATTGCTAGGCAATTTATATCATCAGTGAACTGCTTAATTCAACGCCAACAGTGCTCTGTTTGTGGAAGTACTATGTAACGTACTGTCTACTGTATATATCACAAGCCGTACCGTAAATTAGTTATCCTAGAATTTCCTTGGAATATGTGTCATCAGTGAACAATTGATAAAACTTCTACAGCACTGTGGTTATGGATGTGCTCAGTACTGTGTCTTCAATTGTTTATGTTTCGAAGGAAAATATATCAGTCGTTCTTCATTCTAGAACTGCTGTAGAGAATATATCATTAATGAAGAGATTAATCAAACAGCTGCAGTGCTATTTTGGTGGGTGCCCTGAATACCGTACTATCAGATGTGAATACTCCTAGCCATAAACCTCGTACACATTAGTTACTCCAGAACTGCTTCGGAATTCACATCATCAGTGAATAACGTAATTCAACGGCAACCGTGCTGTTATGATGCCTGTACGCAGTACTCTGTCGTCAACAGTTAGTATCTCGAGTGATAATGGGTCTGTGATTTGTCATTCTATAATTGCTGTATAATTAAGGTCGTCAGTGTACAGAAAAATGCTACGACTATAGTGCTCTGTCGATGGGTCTACTATGAACCGTACTGCGAACTTTAAATGCATCTAGCCATATCCGTACCATGCATTGATTACCATAGACCTGCTTTGTAAATTACGTCACCAGTGAACCAGTTAATCTAACGTGTGGAGTGCTGTGAAGTTTATATTCAGTACTCTTTCGTCAAAAGCTAAGTACTCGAGAGACAATGGGTCAGTCCTTTATTATTCCAGAATTGCAATGGAACTTAGATTACCATTGAACAGAACAATACTACGTATGCAGTGCTCCGTTGACGGATGTAATAAGTACCGTTCTGCCAACTGCAGATGTCTGTAGCCCTATACTTACAATGCATTGATTACTCTATAAATGCTCTAATATTTAATTATAAGTGAACCTGCTAATCCGACAGCTAAAGTATTGTGATGATCACTGTACTCAGTAATGTTTCGTCAGTCGATGATGGCTGGAGCATAATTGGTCCGTATTACGTCATTCTTGAATTGCAAGAGGAAATATGTCAACACTGAAGATATTAATCGAGTGTCTGAAGTACTATGACGATGGCAGTACTCAGTACCCTTTCGTCATTTGTTAATCCCTCGACCGATAGTGGGCCAGTCCCAGGTCATTCTAGAACTGCAATAGAGTTCATAGCATCACTGAACAGCTTAATCCAACGGCTACAGTGCTCTGTTGGTTGATGTACCAATTACCGTACCGGGACAGCAAATATTTTTATATACGTCTTATGTATAAATGTATTATTCCAGAAATACTGTTGAATATATATCACTTGCGAAAATATTAGTGCAAGAGCTATAGCAATGTGATTATGGCCGTGCATAATACTGATATATGAATTGTTAACATCTCCTGTTGAAATGGATCTGTGCTTAGTTGTTCAAGAATGGCCATAGAATCTAAATCATCACTGAAAATGTTAACCAACGACTGCAGCGCTCAGTTGGTGGACGTTACAACTACCGTACACGGAAATGTAAATATCTCTGGCAATTACGGGTGTATACGTTTATTATTATAGAAATTCTGTGGAATTCATGTCGTAAGTGAACAAATTAATCCAGCGAATACCGTACTGTGATGATGGCCGTACTTAGTGCTCTGTTGCAGTTGTTAATGCCTAGGGCGACATTTCGTCGTTACTTTGCAATAGTAGGATTGCAATAAAATTTAAATCATCGCTGAACATATTTATCCAATGGCTGCAGTGTACGATTGACGGAAGTACCCAACATCTCCCTGAGAATTTTAAACATCTCTAACGGTCATATACATTGATTATTCTTGAACTACTGTCGAATTTAAATCATCACTGAACAGATTAAGCTAACGGCTATGGTGATTTGCTCGTGGATGTTATAAGCAGCTTAATGTCAATTGCAAATATCCCTAGCCATAACCGTTCGATACATTGGTTATTCTGGAGTTGCTGTCTAATTCAATCGATCAGTGCACAAACTATTACACCTGCTACACAATTGTCATGATGACTGTTCGAAGTACTCTGCCGGCATTTGCTATAATCTCGAGATTTAATACATACGCCGTTTGTCACACAGGTATTGCTCTAGAATATAGATTATCCGTATACAGATTATTCCAACGGCTAGAGTAATCTGGCACTGCATGTACAGAGCACCGTGCCGTTAATTGTAATTGTCGCTGACCGTGACTGTACCATGCACTCGTCATTCTAGGACTGCTGTGGAACTTAAGTCACCAGTGAACATATTAATACAACGACTGCTGTTCAATGATGATGGTTGTACTCAGTACCATGTTGTCAATTGTTAATATCCCGGACAGCAATGGGTCTGCCCCTTCTCAATCTAGAATTGCTATAAAATTAAAATTATCGGCGCCCTGGTAAGTCAAACGATGGCAGTGCACTGATGATTGCTATACTCAGCACTGTATTGATGTATGTCAATTTCTCCAGCAGCAATATCTCTATCCATAAATCATTCTACAATAACTGTAGAAATCAGTAGCTCAGTGAACGGATTTATACAATGGCTATGGTATTGTTTGTATGGCTACCCTCAGTACTGTATTGACAAATGTTAATGCCACTAGCGATATGTGGTCCATACATTGATTATTCTAGAATTGCCACATGGTTTAAATCATCAGCGAACACATTAAACCAACGTCTATAGTGCTGCGCTTGTGGATGCGCACAGCACCGACCTGCTAACTGTAAATATCTCTTGCCAAAACACATATATAAGTTGATTAACCTGGAGCTACTGTTGAACGTAAGACATCAGTTGTCAAGTTAATACAACTGCTACAGTACTGTGATGTTGGCTGTACTCAGTACTGTGTTGTCAGTTGCTAATATCCCGAACGATAATGGGCCTGTCTTTCGTCTTTCTAAAATTGCTGTATGATATACATCATCAGTGAACAAATAAATCCAATGGATTCATTGCCCTGTTGGTGTTGGTATCAGGTAATTTACTGCCAATTGTAAATGTCTCTAGGTGCAACTAATCTAATCATGGATTATACTAGATTTGCGTTCGAATATAAGTGGCATGTTATAAAATTATTCTAGCAGCTACATTACATTGATAAAAGCTGTACGCAGTACCGTTTCGACAATAGGAAATGTCACGAGCGATAATGGGTGTCTCCTTCGTCGTTCTAGAGTTACAGCAGAATATCATCATCAGCCATACCAGTCCAACGTCTGCAGTGCTCCATTGATGGAGGTACTCGGAACCTTACTGCCAGTTGTAAATACATATAGCCACAACACATGCTTACATTGATTATTCTAGAACTGTGAAATATAAGTCATCAGTGAACAGACAAATGCAACGTCTAGAGTAATGTGATGATGGCTGTACCTAGTACTGTGTTGTCAGTGGAGATTTTCTCGATTGGGGGCTGTCTTTTGCCATTCTAGAATTGTTATAGTATGTAAACCATCATTGAACAGATAAATCTAAAGGTTACAGTACTCTGTTGGTGGATGTACTAAGAACCGCGCTCTCACCGCAAACATCTCTGGTCATAACCGTACAATACAATAATTATTCTAGCATTGCTGTTAAATTTAAGCTATCAGTAACCAAATTATTCCAGCGGCTAAAGCACCCTGAGGGTGGCTGTACTCAGTACGCTTTCGTCGATTGTTAATATCTCGAGCGATGATTGGTCAGTCCTTTGTCCCTCTAGGATTGCGATAGGATACAAATTATCTCTGAACAGATCAATTCAGCAGCTACAGTGCGCTGTTGATAGATGTCCTGCTAACTGTACTGATAATTGCAAATATCCCAAGCCATAGCCGTAACGTACAATGACTACCCTAAACTTTCTCTGGAACTGAAACCATCACTGAGTAGATCAGTCCAACGACTACAGTAATTTGTTGGTGGATGTGCTAACTACCGTACTGGGAATTGCAAATGCCAGCAGCCGTAAATGTTGTATGCGTAGATGATTCTAGAAATACTGTTAAATCTAAATCTTTAGTGAGCATCTTAATCCAACAGCTGCAGTAATGTGACGATTGCTGTGCTGAGCACCGTTATGTCAATTGTTAACGTCTCGAGCGATAATGGGTTAGTCCTATGTCATTCCGGAGTTGCAATAGAATTTAAATTATCACTCAACCGATTAATCCAAGGACTGCAGTGTTCTGTTGGTGGATTTATTGGAAACGGTTCTGTGAATCTTAAATACGTCCAGCCATAATCGTACTGTGCGTTGAATATTCTGGAATTGTTGTTGAATACAGATTATCAGTGAAGAAGTTAGTCCAATGGCTAATATGTTGTGCTGTTGTCTGTACTGAGTTCTGTTTCATGAGTTGATAATATCTCGATAGATAATGGATTAGTCATTCGTCATTCTAGAAATGCAAGAGGATATAAACCATCACAGAACGTATTAATCCAATGGCTAATGTTAACTATTGGAGAAAGTTACTGCTACCGTACCGGGACATGTTAATGCCTCTAGCCATCCCTGACGTATACATTGATTATTCTAGAAATACTGTGGAATTCAAGCCATCGTTGAAGAAATTTGTACAATGGCCACAGTACTGTGTTGATGCCTGTATTATTGCAGTGCAGTCAGTTGTTAATACCTCGATGTGTAGTGAAACTGCCCTTTGTCGTTTCATAATTGCTATAGAATCTAAATCATCATTGAACAGATATGTCCAGCGGCTGCAGTTCCCCGTTGATGGATGTACAATGTAACGTGCTTACGGTTCTAAATGTCTATAGCCATAACCGTGCTGTACATTGGTTACTCTAGAATTGCTTTGGAATTTACATCATCAGAGAGCTAATAAATCCAGTGCATACAGTACTGTGACGATGGCTGTACTCAGTACGCTCTCGTCAATTTTAAATATCTCGGGTGATAATGTGCAAGTCCTTCGTCATTGTAGAGCTGCAAGGGTTTATAGGTCGTCACTGAACAGCTTAATCCAACGGCTGCATCGCTCTATTGGTGGACGTACCAAATACAGTACTGGGAATTGTAAATGTTTCCAGCCATAACCGTACTGTAGATCGATAATTCTAGAATTGGCATTAAATTTATGTTACCAGTGAACAAATTATTTCATTGGCTAAGGTACTGTGATGGCTGCTGTATTCAGTACTGTTTCATCATTGTTAATGCCTCGAGGTATAATGGGGCAGACCTTTGTTATTCCAGATAGCACTAGACGTTAAGTCGTCATTGAACAGGTTAATCCAAAGGATGGAGTGCTGTATTGGTTGACGTACCAACCACCTTGCAGGGAATTGCAAGTATCTCTAGCTGTAACTGATGCAGATATCGACTTTTCTAGACCTGCTGTGGAATTTAAACCGTCAGTGAGCAAATAATTCCAACGGATGCAGTACTGTGAGGATGGCTGATTTCAGAAGTGTTATGTCAACTGTTATTACATCGAGCTTTGTCGTTCCTGCCATTTGATACTCTAAATTCGCTATAGAATATAGATCAGCATAGGACAGGATAGTTCAACTGCTACAGTGCGCTTATGATTGATGTGCTAGGCAGTGTACTGCCAGTTGCAAATATCTCCAGACATTAGCGCACTATAAAGTGA
>NW_016910101.1:0-862 GCF_001483705.2 Eufriesea mexicana
AACCGTACATCCATCCATACGTACATCCATACATACATACAACCATACATCCATACATCAATAAATCCATCCATCTACACATCCATCCTTCCGTACATACATCATTCCATACAACCATCCATCCATGCATCCACCCATCCGTACATCCATCGATCCATACATCCATGCAACAATTCGTCCATCTACCCATCCATTCATCCATACAAACATCAATACATATATCCATACATACACAGATACATTCGTCCATACATACACCCATACACACATCCATCCATACATCTATCCATACGTCGACACGTACATTTATACACACATAAATACATACATCCATAGATATATCCACGTAGACATCCATATATACATCCACTCTTCTGTTCATCCATCCATCCATTCATCCACCCACACACCCGTACATTCACGCATACGTAGATCCATTCATCCACACATCCATTCATCCTCGCATCCATACATCCATAAATCCTACCATCCGTACTTTCATGCATCGATACATCCATCAATCCATACGTCCATACATATATACATACATACATACAAACATTCGTAAATCCGTCGATCCATACCTGAATCCTTCCATTGATCCACCCATACATACAGCCCGCCATCCATACATCCATACATTCAGCCATACACACATCATTAACTACATCCATACATTCATTCATACATACACCCATACATTCATCCATACATCCATACATCCATACATCCATACACCCATACATCCATACACCCATCCATCCATACCTCCATCCATCCATACATCCATCGGTCCATACATCCATACACATATACAACCATCCATTCGTACATCCATACATCCAGCCATACATACATCTAT
>NW_016910102.1:0-529 GCF_001483705.2 Eufriesea mexicana
ATTAGTTTAGGCTAGGCTAGGTTAAGTTAGGTTAGGTTAAGTTAATTTAGGTTAGGTTAGGTTATGTTAGGTTACGTATCCTTACGTTAGGTTCGTATAGGCAAAGTTTGGTTAGGTAGGTTTCGTTACGTTTTGTGAGGTTCGGTTAGGTTAGGTTACGTTAGGATTCGTTATGTTAGGTTCGGATAGGCAAAGTTTGGTTAGGTAGGTTTCGTTACGTTTTGTGAGGTTCGGTTAGGTTAGGTTACGTTAGGATTCGTTATGTTAGGTTCGGATAGGCAAAGTTTGGTTAGGTAGGTTTCGTTACGTTTTGTGAGGTTCGGTTAGGTTAGGTTACGTTAGGATTCGTTATGTTAGGTTCGGATAGGTAAAATTTGGATGGGTAGGTTACGTTAGGTTTTGTGAAATTAGGTTAGTTTAGGTTAGGTTATGTTGGGTTAGGATAGGTTACGTTAGGTTAGGTTAAGTTAGGTTAGGATAGGTTAGGTCATGTTAGTCCCGATTAGGCCAGGTCAGATTTCGTTGTGTT
>NW_016910103.1:0-260 GCF_001483705.2 Eufriesea mexicana
ACTTAGTCTATGGATCTATCTTATGATAACTTAAAAGAAAACGCACGCATCGTTCATTGATGTGACGCAAACAGAATCCTGAGAAACCTAAAAGCTAAAACAGAATATATTATTGTTAATATGTAGCTGAAAGGAAAGGGATTAGTTCGAGGAAACCATCATGGATAATAACCAAATGGAACGAGCAAGCCAACGATGAGACCTGAGCAACATAACTACGAGGCAGAAACATTCCAACGGTGAGATATAAACATACCAAC
>NW_016910104.1:0-212 GCF_001483705.2 Eufriesea mexicana
TCGCATAAATAAGGAGGAAAGATTCTATTGGCCAGCTGTAGCAATTGCAATCCTATAGTATCTTTATGGAAGATTCAATTTTATTGACACTTTCGAAAAATATCGTGGCGAGCTAACGTTCTTGCATTAATAATGAGGAAAGAATCTATTGGCGTGCTATAGCCATTGCAATGCTGTAGCATCTGGCTCGAAGATTCAATTTCATTGACATT
>NW_016910105.1:0-100241 GCF_001483705.2 Eufriesea mexicana
GCTTTTATATTTTCCAAGTTCCCATAGATATTTCTACACATTTTTGCCTTAATACAACATTTATTCAGTATATTTAATTTATCCTTATCTTTAATAACTATTACCACTTGTTCATTCTCCATCTCTTCAGTGATCCTCATATTTCCATGTCGATGCCACACATATTTCTCTGTTGATACATATGCTGCTTCTTTTTTGCTTCTTGATTCTGCATAACATGCGTTTCCTCTTGTCACTTCTTTTATTTGAATTTAACACATTAGTGATCATCATTGACTTTGACCACTCATATTAATATTTATTTAGATTAGGAATACAACATACCTTTCAATCTCACTGTATTCTCCATATCTTTTTGTTATAAGAGGCCATTACCTAAATTAATTCTATTCCTTTTTGTCTGCCTAAACCAGCGTCATTTTCTGAATCTTTATTTGACCATCAAAGATTTCTATCTTGTATGTCATATGGCTACCGCACCTAGAAAGCTACCGCACCTAGAATCCAATACACGTATCATACTTTACATATTTGTATCGCTGCTTTAATTTTTTCTCACTATAAAATATAATTCTTGGCATGTACGCTGATGATATTCCATGAGTCCATGGATCATTTACTGATGATAGCTCTGCTATCACTAATGAAAGGTGGGAAAACAGTGGCTCGTAACATACGCTATTTAATTACAACTAAAGGTTATGTTAATACAAATACTTACATTCGTTTCGTGAAGCAGGCACACCTGCATGGTCAGAACAATGCTTCCGGCGTTTGTTTGTAGTTTTTTCTCATTTCCCATGCACTCTCCTGTTCACTTGGAGAAAAATTACCAAATCACTCAATTTCTGTGATTAATTTATGAAGTTTTATAATTGCGTTGTAAAGGCATACCTTTGCATATTTGTCGTCCGCCCGGTAAAGAAATGAATGCTGATTGTCTAATTAAAACCGCTGTGTCGGCTGAATTTATTAAAGAATGTAGAAAACTTTATGATTTTATTTATTAAAATAAATTAAAATATATTAGGTGCACGTAATCAGAGTTAGTGAACTATTTGAGAAACTATTCCAAAATCATAGATGGCGCTGATCGCAGGCGGTAAAATTTTTATTCGAACTGGATACTAGATATCAATTCGACAGTATTCAAACTTTTCTAATTAATTCATGAAAATTTATAGCTGCACAGCAAAGTTGGAATTATAGGCAACATTCTTATAGGAGGTTTAATTTAATTATTAATACTTACATGAGCGATACGTTTTGTATTTCCTGTACATTTTTATCGTTAATGTACGTTGCAAAATATTTCTTATTACTAATAAATGTAGTAATTTATTAACTTTTTGCTAATTATAGATACATTTTCACGCAAATACATTATATATACTAGTAATAGCCTATAATTTAGTAATTTTTCCACTTGTATTATAAATTTACGTTGTGACCTATTTGTTATTAAAAATAAGTGCAATAATTTTTACATTTTTGCAAATTATAGGTTCATTTATACATTGGTATGATATTTTTCAAGTAATAACCAATGATTTATTAATTCTTTTACTTTTATTATAAATTTACGTTATGAATAATTTGTTATTATAAGAAATTTGATTATTTATACATTTGTATGAACTATAACTGTATTTGATTGACGTCATTGCCAAGAATTCCGTCCACTTACCTCTCGCAGCCTCAAAAATCGTGATATATTTAACTGAAACATCTAAAATTTACAAAAGGTAGGAAATATCTTAAACTTTGTGCGTAGCTCTTAGCTTGGTATCGTTTCCCAAAAGTTATTCTTTGGAAAACGATACCAATTACCAGGTCTCGCCACGTGGAGGTGGCTACGCATCGAGACCCGTCATGCGCCCTGGTGGCGCATCCTACTAGCGCTATCTGTATCTAAAATATCTAATCTAACTTGGAGCGAAAGAAGTTAAAGTGAGAATCTACTAACACTTTATTTTATTTCGTGTCTTACGAAGGGAATTTCGATTCGGAATACTACTCCTCTATTGTCGCGACACTAAGATATATTATGTCTCATAAAAATAGGGAATAAAATATAAAACACGGGAGCAAGTTAAAAATCGCGATCGCGCCCGAACGAAGTCGCGATTATCCGAAAGACCGACTAGTCTACGAGACGTACTCTCGCGTACAAGGCAACTTCATGCCTCGGCACCCTGCCGATCGAACCCTACGCCATCCAGCCACCACAGACCCTGCCATGGCTTACTCGCGAACGAGAGTGATCGACGAACCAACGAAACACCCAAAATCAAGCCGAGGGTCCCTAGCGAGGCCCTGTAGCTGGTCACGCCAGGCCCCTGCCACATGGGGGAGAAATTGGCAGAGTAGAAAATTAATAAATTTCCAAGCTTTTCTAATTAATTCATGAACATAGCTGCACAGCAAAGTTGGAATTATAGGCAACATTCTTATACAATTTTTAATTTAATAATTAATACTTACATGAGCGATGATAGGTTTTGTGTTTCCTGTAGTAAATGTGATTGCTATAGAAAAGCGTTTTCCTTGCATAATATTCTTATTATTTTGTAATACATATATATTTGCATAAGAAAGCGTAAAATATAAATTTTTTTATTGAAAAATTTTATTTACAATGTTTTCATAGACGAAAATGAACGCAAAATAAAAATAGATTGAAGGAACTACCAATTATGGACGGGAATCGTATCTCGGTTCTTCAACATAGAAATTGCTGCCTGTTGCCGATGGACCACGACTTCACTTAAAAAGTGCTGGAAATAAGTGTATAATTAAAGAAGTAATAAAACTTTAATCGTAAATATCTCAAAAACTACTGAGTAGTTGCCGCTATAATGATATATTTTCTTAAACTGCATGACGAGATCTACAAACCTGCAACGTTTGAACCAAATCGGTGACCCGTAGGACTTGCACTCTCCTTGTTAGTTTTACGTGTGATTTGGTTTAATGTATGATATACATGATATTTGAAAGAATGTTTAGAAGATGATGCGGAAATGAAACAGTTGGCTGAGAAATATCAAAGAGTGAACACGTAAGTTCAATAGTTATTAAGAGTTAGTGAGTGATAGAAGAAACTTCTGAAAAGAGTGCACCGATTTTATTATTTCAAATAGTTTATTAATTAAATAGTTTAACTTAAATATATTTTGTGAGTTACTTGTTAAGAAAGTTCTCGTATATTGTCCATTCTACCCACAAATCTTAGCTCCAAGTGCAATGAAGCTAACATATAACAGTCTACGAAAAAGAAGTACAATTTTTCTATAAAATTTCGGAAAATTGCACATTTTCCTACCCAATGCAAACAACTCTCTAAATTTTGAACATTGTGTGTGCCACATCAATATCGCTTTTATACTCGTTCCAATCCTATATATATATTCGCTCCAAGTTAGATAGCTTACCTTTGTACAGAAAATGCGTACATGAAATTTAATCTAGGGATCTATCTTATAAATAGACGCCTCAAAAATAGACGCAACCCGCGATGTCCAGCGATGTCTTCTGAATGAAAAAGCTGAAAAGAAAATATATATACCTGAAATAAAACGGATTAATAAGAGGAAACAAAATAAAAGCGAAATGAATACAAACTTCGAAGCTCAACCAAATGGAACGAACAACCTAACGATAAGACATAAATACACGAACGTTGAAACATTCGAATGTTATACGAAATATTCATATTCTCAAATAAAAATCAATAGAAACGAAAAAATAAAATCTGGAGAAAGAAAAATAATTGGAACCTGAAATAAAATATAATTAAAAAATAAAAAAAGAATAATTAGAACCTGCAAAAATTAATTATTATTAAATTATTTAAAGGAGTGGGGTGTGGGTGGAATAGGTAACTCCAACCTTACTTCGAACCCTTGGAACGCGCAGGAAAAAATTTAAATAGTGCACTTCCGATGTCAAACTAATAAATAATTTATCGGAGCGACGCTGTTTATATAGCTCCTGATTGCCGAAGATCGACGGAAATTCCTAGACTTTATCGATTCCATTAATTTTTATTTCCATTATTTTTGGTAAATATGCAGTTTAGCGACCTTGCCCTAAAAGCCGCCTGTTTACAAAAGGCTTTATTTGTGCCTCAATAAGAAATATAAAATTGTTAAAAACTACAGAATGTGTAGGTCGATCCCTATGACTTTTGAACATGTTATAGAGGACAAGGTTTTGAACAACTTTTATCTAAACAATAATTACCGCTTGGCCTTAATTTCCGAGATATTTGCAAAAATTGTTCACACTACCGCATTGACTCCGCTTGTACGTGTGCCGTGGACGTGATGGATCGGTTACGAAATATCGCCGCTCGTTTCCATCCTATTCCTTATGTTAACTATGTTATGAAATAAAATAAAATTATATACCGGACATACCTTTAAATATTAAAAAAAATGTTCCCATTTTATTGCCATCACTTTAAAATTTCTTTGGATTTTGATTAAAGTCAGTTCCTGTTTCATTGCAATGACCTTTTAAGATCATTTTTTATTGTGTCAGTATCGACGTATTCTTTACTAGTTGAAAAATGTTGTAGAGAACAAAAGAGGTGGTAACCCCACGGGCAATATCAGGAGAATAAGGTGGATGCGTTAGAATTTTCCAGCTAAATTCATTTAATTTTTCTTTGTATATCTTTTACCATATAGCTGCCTGGCGTTATCGCGATGAAAGATTACATTGTCCCGATTTGAATATTTCGCACGTTTCTCTGCTATATTTTCTTTTCATTTTTCTAATCGTGTACAGTAAATGTTGGCATTAATTGCCGGTAATAACTGAAAAAACGAAACTCTGCGGTAATTCTATCATACGGAAAGGAGAACCTTGCCAAGGTGTAAACACGGTTTAGCAACTCGTGATGGTTCTTCTCATGCATACGAATTTCATTTTCTTTGGGAATTATTATATACAATCAACTTTTCAAAAAACGTTTCAAAAAACAGTCTTTTTGATTGCGTGCAAACAATTTTTGTCGTGGTTAATGAATACCCGAAGTTATTACTTATTAAACTATTTATTAATAATATTAGTTTTAACAAAGATTCCCACTAGATCACCGGATTATTATTCATTACACATTGTTAATCCGTGAAATATCGTTTTTGGTACGCCGTTCATCCCTTTGTTTAGGACAGACTGTATCTAAATGTGAAGGCTCTGAAATTTTACATGTACCAGTGTTGCGGCCCTAGGACCTCAATGTCCCAGGTCAAGTGGAGGACTGTTTTATGTCCTCATTGTCAGCGTCCCTTGATTTCTATACACTCATTGTCACCTAAGCTACCACTTGGGTAAACCGTAAGAAGCAACAATATATCACCCTTAAGACGACGGGCATGGGGTCCCAGTTTGTTTAAACAACCACCACCATCGAAAGACGCTGGAGCTAGGATACACCCCCAATATTAGTCGCAACCAATCAGACCACAGAGGAAGCTTATAAAACCACTAACAGAACAGTCACGAAGAGAGTTCTACTAAAATACAGTCCACTTAACACTTCGAAGCTAGATACAACCTTCCTCAATGAACCGTCCGTCACTAATCGTCGCCAACTAAGATCGACCTAGTGACGATGTACAGTCCTCACCGTGTAATAAGTGCAGAGTTGTACCAAGTAGTGACGATATACACACATGGTCACACGGAAAAGATCATTCACCTATACCTCGGCCGGACATACTCGCCCACACGCGCTTCTTTTATTTTTCAGTTTTGCTATCCATCCACATTCACTCGTCACCATGCATCACTTCTCGTTCACACCAACTTAAAAGCTAAACATTCCCAGAATTTTTGCCGTGTTTCCTTTTCCGATCAGAGAGCATCGGAGCATCAGATGCCGAAAATGATTTCACGTTTCACTCATGATTTCACACGATGTAAAATATAAAATACTAATGGTTCTTTGGTCTTCTTTCGACTTAACAGAACCATGACACCTTAGTTATTCTACCGTTTATCAATATGTTTATAAAACGCGATACGTAATATGTAAGCAATGGGTTGGATGTTTTGTTAAGTATAATTACCTACTACGATTGTTTTATTTCGTATTCAGAAATGTATCATTTTGTTCAGGGCCGGCGCTGACCTTTTGCAGGGCCAAGTTCAAAAATTTTGCGAAGCGAGAATATACATTTAAATCCGATATGGTATCGGTAAATAGTATGGTACCATCATTCTCTAAAAAGTTAATCAAAGTCGATGTTTTCTAATTGGGTGATTTCCTTAACACCTAATATCTTCCGCATCCGTGTTGCAGTCGTATCAACCTTTAATGTCAACGTTTAGAACACGCTACAACGAAATATTTCAATGCAAAAATGGGAGAGAAAATCTTGCACTTGTGTCAGTGTACAGCAAGCTGTACCATATCCAATTAATCCATAATCGATTAATGGATTATGCGATTGTATTTTCTACACACACCCGAATATTCAATTTACTATACAGGGGATTTTGCAAAATGTCTGATGAGTTTTCGTAGACCGCGGGGTCTTTCAAAACGCGGGACCGGGTTCCGGTGAACGCGCTGAACCTGCCTCGCGCCGGCCCTGATTTTGTTCATTTGTTATAACAAGAAATACATACAGCAGAGTTGTGATTACTCAATTTTTTAATTATCGGGAATGTCCAAATAACCGATATATTTGCCTTCACTGTTTTTCGGCAATTGTCGCGAATTATATTTTCCACGAACAAACAAATCACAGCTGAATATATCAAGCAATGATATTGATACTCAACAATTGAATTTTTCAATTGCCAATTTTTTGAGTTTCTAAATATAATAACATCATGGAATCGTATAAAAATTATTTTTGACAATTTTCCGAATTATTATAAAAGAAAAATTCGCGGGTCTATAAAAACAAATTAAAAATGATAGAATATTTTCTTTAAAACTTTAAAAACTTGAAATAAAGAAATATAATAAAGAAATCTTTTCAAAAATAATGTTTTAGTCGTAAGTAGATTACACTTTAACCAAACGTTATATTTATCTATATATTTTATTTTATTAATAATTTGCATTGCTATATTATCATGATTGTAATTGAAATTATATTTTCCGTCTTTATCGCTTCATACGTAAATATAGACAGAGAATTCCGTATTTGTAATTGTAAAGAATTTTTCTTTAATATTTTAAGGAATTACTTTTTAAGCCTTGGTAAGAAGACAGAATTTTTGCTAATTACGAACTCAGTTTTGCGTAGAAATAAAAAAATATAAATTGCGTGAAATTGGTTTATTTTAATAGAACGCCAAAACTTGTAATATTTCAGGTCCTTTCGTAAGCTAAATTCGCCACTGAATATAATCCAATTATACAGTACATTAAACTATCCGGCAGTATCTCAGTCTCGAATATACCAGTTAATTAGAATTCTACTGTATTTCGATCCAATTGAACGTATAATTTTCTCTGCGTATAGTCGTTTAAACTTGCACATTAATCTTTTCGAGAACATATAACAGTCTTCCAAATGAAAACATTTTGAGACAACTTGCAGTAAAGCAAGCTCACTGTCACTCTTAATGGGACTTTTTCAATCTCTTCGTTATGGAAGCGTGCAAACAACAGAAAGATTAATTAAAAAGCGTGGTCAGAACTCAATGAACTTAAAATAAAATAAAATAAAGCAGAGAATACGAGCTACAAGGCTATACTCCAGAGCTGCTGGAGATCTTTTGCTTTGTTTCCGTTTGCTTCCTCGTCACAAAGTGAGGTCGCTAGCCGTCGCGACGCGTTGCGTCGTGTTCTACCGTGGGTAAACTGAAAAGAAAGAGACGACTACTTACGTATGCAGATTGCGTCGATGGTATGAGCGAAATAGATGATTTGTTTATTTTCCTGTATTCCTTGGTAACTTCTTGCACAGTCGAGCGTAGCGTCCATGTGCATGACGCGTAGCAAATTGCCTCGTATGGAAACGTTTCAAATTAAGCGTATAAGATTGTTCTGTTTTATGAAGCATGTTAGAAATTTAATTCGAATTCGTATTTCGTTTAACGAGACAAATCAGCACCTGTCTTTATTCGTCTACTGTGAACAGTGACGTTGGATCTATTTTGTCACTTAGGTACCTGTTTTCCTTTCTTGACTGTCTCGTTGAATGATGCATAGATCCATCTAATAATGGTAGACTTAGATTTAGGTTAGATTTCAACCATGCTTTATTAAGGAAAATTTTATTGAATTGAAATCAAGTTTGGGTTAAATAATATTACTAATTACTATTCCTATCTCGTTTTTAAATATATTTTATTTTATTCCAGGCCCTTAAGATCTGACCAGTCTTTTTAATTACTTTCCTTGCTATTTGCACGACGTAACGAAAAAGTTAAGAAAAATCTGATTAAAATACACGATTAAAATGCCATTTCGCAAATTCATCAGGTTTCTTTTATTGTAAAATATGAAGTTTAGTTTGGTTTCTACCGTTGACATTTCTCATTAATAGCTGTTTGAATTCTATATATTTGGAATTTAGTTCGATTTTGAAGATTCTTTCTGATATACTGTGCTTAACATTTGTCAAATTCCAATTAACAAAAAATAATGTTATATTTAAGGTTCCTACTATGCATGATACCTAAAGCAATATTATCCTCATTTTTAATATTTAACAGTGTAATTTAATAAAATAATATTTAAATTAATATTAAAGATATTAATAATGTTTGATCCTTGGCCTCTAACACCAGCTTGTTAATATTGCAATATTTTTTATATTATCTACTTGCAGCGTTTCGTTTAATTACCTATATAACCCTTTATTGAAGTTAATTGGATTATTAAGCTGCATTAATTCTTATGTAAAATGTTTATCCGGTTAAATAATTTCATATTTATTATCTTTTTATTTGAAGCGTTTATTCGCATATCATACCGTACTGATGATATTAAAGCACTTTCTTTAGATAATGGTCGATTTTATGCATGCATTGTTACCTCATGCATAACGAGTTTTACGTTCTCAATTAGTTTGCTGACTTTTTTATCCGTTTACTTCTGTTACGTGTGTTACAGCGCAATAATAACTTTATCTGACATTTCCTGTGAGTTTCTTAGATAAATATTTGCCTTATATCTTCGTTACTAAGGAACACCGAGGATGGTATGTTAATGTTTTCGTTCCTGATTTTTAATAAATTCGATTAAGATATGTTAATATACGTAATAACGATTAAGATATGTTAATATTTTTTTCTGACATCCTTCATGCTAGTCAACTAGCCTTATAGTCGGGGTTAGTAGACTTTCAGTATAATTCTATATATAATAGTAGCCTTTCTATAATTTTTCAATAAATTAAATACGAATTATAATGCATCTCTAAGCTAAATAGATTTAGATAGAATAGATAGATAGAAGACAAAAGCTTAAAATATTATAAAAACATAAACATATAAATATTTATAATACTTACATTATTTAATCATTATCTTCATAATTTGATACGTAATTTCTACATGCAGAAAAGTGTAAATAAAATCAATGCAATCGACACGTATTCTACAGTCCACTTTATTAGGAGAGTAATTAGTGTTACCTTTTCCTTCGTTCGCCTGTTCTTATTTTCAGATTTTTATATAATATATAGAATTTTTAATGTTCTGTACAATGTATGATCATAAATTTCTTTTATATAACAAAAAAGCTGTATCGATAGACCATATAGTAAACAAACTGAATAAACGAAATATTACTTTAACGCGTATTCTAATTAAACTGCATAGAAAATAAAAACATAAAATTTTTGAAAAACAATATTTATTGCAACTAATGACATATTTTTAAAAGACAATTCCTATTTCCATTTTGAATAACGGTGGCCAAATCTGTGCAGATTTAATTACAAACCTCACTTAATTTGACACCCATGAGAAATTAAAAAGAAATTTATCTTCTAATTTATCTCTATTGCGCAAATTAAAATCGTTGCCATCCATTCGACTGTTTTCATATAACTTTAAATAAATTTAAAGATTAAAATTAAAAAATAAATTTAAGAAAAAGTAAAGGTAACAAATGAAAAAATAATAGTTGCAAAGCTAATTTAGATTACGAGAATATAATCTAATATAAAAATCTTATTGCACAATTAACGAAATTAATTTTTTACAAAAATCACTAAATAAAAATTTTTCATTAAATACATGACTGAAATTACAAGCACAATAGCGTTAAGTATTTATTATTTATAATAAATTGATTATGTATTGATCTTTAATAATTATCAACATTATTTTGATAATTATTCAAATTATCAATATTATTTTGGTTGCAGGAATTTAAAATAAAAAAATTGAAAATTAGAAAATAATTTACTAAATGTAATTACTAAAAGATATAGTTTAAAACAAAAAAATAATAAATTAATTTATAAAATAGATTATAAAACTAAAATTATGAATTACAAGTAAGAATGCATGTCACTGAATCACTTTGGTACTCTAAGCTTTATGCTATACTAACAACGAATTATTACTCGGTAATTGCAGTACGGCCTACCGTATTATAGTTGTTACAGTGTTCAAGCAGTACAGCGACATCGTAAATTATTATAACAAGCGGCGGTTCCGATCGATGTCGAAATGACACCGTTCAAGTTGCCGACAATCAAAACTATCTGCACTTTATAACAATCTTCTTTTTAACTTATTTCATTAAGTATCACTCACTATCAATTTATTACCATTAAGTTCTGTTTAACATCTTAAACATTTAAAAGAACTTTAATCTTTCGGTAACATTTTGAACAACCTTTTTCTCTACCAATTATAGACGGTTAGCTTAGTATCTGAAATGTATTAGTGAAATTCCTTTGATACTATTACGTCAAATTCTGCTCATACGTGAGTATCTGCGAGACAGTCCGAAGCAAAGACAGCAGTCGCTCAATTCGATGTCTAATGTCTACTAAAAGGTGAATTGTTTATATTTAGCACTGACATTAATTCAATTACGCTGCAAACAATAGCGTAGATTTTTATGGTAATTTTTATGGTATTAAAGTTCATAAAAACTTTATTTAAAATTTCAACGTTTTGAATTACCTGCAGTCCCACCCTAAAGTTTAATCTAACCTAACTTAATTTTGGGCTAGAATAGTTTGTAGAAAAAAATTATTCAGTTTAATCGAGGATTAAATTAAATTTGATAGATATGAGGCACAGAGAGTGAGGCGGAGCTTCTCTTCTGCTTAAGCGTTGAACTTTTAAACAAATTTTTAATTCATTTGTACAACATCAAAATTAGCAATATTATAGTAGTTTATACACCATTGCTTCGAGGAACAAGTAGAATAAACATTGTTGCTGTCTGAAATATGAAATATGTATGTATATATTTTCAACGCATTAAGATAACCTAATCCTCTAAGTTGCAAACATTGCTTTAATTATTAGGCCATATCTATCCTACGTTTTTTAATAATGATTGGTATTATTTTTCGTTATATTAGTGTTAGATTTGAAGATTAACAGACAGACCACTAACATAAATAAACCGCCGAGCAGCGAGCAAAACAATAAGGAAAACAACTACTGTGCCTATATACACATTGTGCACATATAGACGAAACAATTTCTTTCGCGTATAGTGCAATAATGAGCTAAATAATTTGTAGAAACACGGTTAAAACGTCTCTCAATCTTTTTATTTATTGTTATTTATCATCTTTATTCTTGTTAAATGCAATAATTTTTCTATTGTTACATTAAAAATAATGGTGGAAACAATTAAAAATGTAAATTAATCATTAAAAACATATTCAGAAAAGATGCAACATAAATAAATTAAAAATAAGTAAACTGAATATATAATTACTTACGAATAAACAATATCATTATTGATTCTTTTCTTAACACGTTGACTGCCGCGCGCATTTTACGTGGTTTGCCCATGACGCCAACATGAATATTTTATTATGCGATGCATTTTATGTTGAAATATTATTTACAACAGATAAGGTTAGTTGTATAATCGCGTTTAATGTATTTTTCGTGGTAGGGATCACCGGTGACCCCTGAGACGCTGTAGACCATTTTTGCTATTATCAATTGTTTAAAAAGTAACTCGAAAAAATATTTCAATTCCCGATTTTAGGATGAAGTTAGCGATGTATTTAGTGAAATGTTCTGATCACGAAGATTGCATTTCATCGAACAATTATGTACAGAAAAAACATCGTCACGAATTTAAAAAGAAACCTGGAAGTGTGCGAAATGTCAGGCGATTTTGCAAAGTGTACTACGAAAATAATTCAAATCAGCTAGGAAGAATGAGAGCAAAGAATTGTATTAAAAAAGTGGCATTAATTTCTTCGAACTATTATAATAACAATGGTATTATTTAAAAATTTATCAGTACCGATATTTACTTTAATTGTGTATTTTTACTAATGGTCGCGTCGTCGGTCATCAGTGGCCCCGACGACACTGTAGTAAAGTCGAGTGCCGGTCACCGGTAACCTCCACGGCAGTCAACGTGTTAATGGTAAAACTGTTGATGGTAAAAATCCTGCAGAAACTTGCAGATTTAGCTAATAATTCAATTAAATTTATTGTCCAAAAGAAAAGATATTTTTGTTTGTATTTTTCAAATAAAAAAAAGACAAAGGATGAAAACAAATATAAAAGATCAAAACATTATTGTGTAGAGATTCAATATTCAGATTATTCATACTTTAGATGAATTCTAAATGTTTTACTACTTACCAAAGATTATAATCACTTAGTGTAATCACTCAAGACAGTCATGGTTAAAAAAAATGTCACTAGATTGAAATTAATTCTTGAGTTTATGTCTGCAAAGTTTGTACTCGTTTCACATTAATAAACTATATATGTATCTTTACCCAAATTGATATCGCTTTCAACCTAATTTATTGATAATTAAAACTCATATATATACTCTCTCATACTGCATTTGAATTAATATAAATATATTAATTAAAAAAAAATTAATATAAATATATTAATTCAAAAATATAAAATACTTATGGGTGTACATGTAAATATAATTTATTGACCTTATAACGAATTTCATTACTAATTATAAATAATAAAATCGTTGGCTTACTAACATTATTGCAAATATTTCACAAAATGATCAGGTATTATATTATCAATAAATTTTTTATTTAAAATTTAAAAACAATAAATTAATATATAACCCAAAATACTGACAAATATATAGTTAAATAGAAATTATACTGTAAGAGACAATTGTTCAAGTGTAATGAACTTTTGAATTTTAATTATTTTCGACTACATCATAGTGTTGAGATGTATGATAATCAATAGTATAAAAATTATTTGTCGTAGAGGTAATATTTAAATTTTAATCTTGTTCAAATTCTATTTCGTAGTAATATATATTACGTATATACATATATAGTCATTATAAAAGTATTGTAAACATTAACTGCAAATAATAATTGCAAAAGATCATTAACTAAATTAAATTTATTTTATATGTAACTGATGTATAAATCATTACTTCAGAACTTAAATTTAGCAACTCTAGTATTATTTTTCAGTGTTTAATGAATTTTTCTAAGTAACAATTTTGAAGACATATTTTGGTTATGTTTATGGCTTAACAATAAAATTACATATTGTGATATTCTACAGTTATTAATAAGCAGTTTTAGTAATATATCAATGTCTTTTGTGTCCATATCAAGTTACATTTTGTTATTCATAACTATTCTTGCTGATTTCAGAATTTTTAGAACTTTGTCGGATGTCAGTAGTATAATTCTTTACATATTTGCATTTGCTTGATCAATGTTTCCTGTATTTATCTTTCCCAAAATGATTGTTAAGAACTTTTTGGCTCAGAAAAATTAATATAAGATATAATGATTATTAAATTTTTAATATTATTAATGGTATAATAATGGTATAAATAAAGAAAAATTGAATGTTGAACATTTATTTTTCAATGAAAATGCAAAAAATAAAATGTTAGTAAATCATGCATAACTTAATTTCATAAATTTATGCTAACTTGCATTATTCAATATGATTTTTATAATTTCATAATGTAAAGTGTTAAAATAGTAATCTAATGTGTCCATTTCCTTTTAGACCATGAAATAATCAATATTATTATTTATACTGTCAAAGAGAGAATAAATTACTTGGAAATATTTCGATACTAGTAGAAATGTTTATAGTATGAATATAATTATAGAAAATATTATATTGCATTCAGAAATACCTTAATGTCATAATTTGGAAACATATTTTAAAGAAATAAAAGCCAAAAAATAAATAGAGTGGTTAGTATATAGTTATATTTTGAAAAAATTTCAATTAGATAATTACGATGATCAGTTTCTTCACATATAAATTAAGTTAAAGAAGTATTAAAAAATAAATATAATGCAAGAAAATCAGAGAGAAATTTGAAAAGAATACTGATCTAATTGCTTTTTTCAGCATTTTTATGAACATAAATAATATTAAGAGGAACAATGTACATGACATATATCTCTATTACTTTTACTTATTTATCCAAACATAATTTAGTGCAATGTCTTTTTTATAATATGAGATATAAAAAATTCTGTGACATAATGACATAGAAAATTGAAAAGGAAAAGACTGATGAAAATATTCCGAACAGTAACAAAGAATAAGCTACTTATTATGGATAATTACGTTAGAAGAAAAATGTGTTAGAAACTAATTTTGTGTTGAAGCGATGAAAATTGAAAAGCAAAATGCAAATATTCAAAGTATATTATATGTGTTAGAATATAAAATATGGTACATAATCAATATGGTGTTACATGAATAGTTATCAAAAACATTTGTAATACATATGGAAGAAAATAAAATTGTATTAACGCAATAATGATAATAATAATAATAATAATAATAATAATAGTAATAGTAACAATAAATATGTAAACAAATTTATTAATATAATTTGTAAATATGCGTTACTGATTTCTTGGTTTTACGTAATAATAAAGTTAATTTAAAAAATAAAATTATATATATATTTCAATAATGCATTAGTACTGTAACTATAATATAGACACTTGTACAGAGTAAAAATGATAGAGTTACTGTCATTCATAGTTTAATTTTTGTATAGTTATACTATTTTTTGAAAATACTTTTATAATTTATTTTTTAGAGGTTATTACAAAAAATGCATACAAAAAATATTAAAACATTTTATTATAATACAAGAATATATTAATTTTCACGGGACAGTGTAACCAAAACGATAAAAGTTCTTCAGTAAAACCAATCAAAAAATATATTTTATTTGGATATACTTTACGGTAAATTAAACCGACTATTCTAATTATATTATGTTGACGTTTAATAATTATCTCACTTGCAAATAATCCATACCAAGTTCCATTTATAAAATTTCGAATAAATATATCTTCTATTGCAGTTTCTGCTGGTCTGTTACCATCCTTTATATTTGCTAAAAGTAATAATATATTTAATAATATACATTTAAATAATGTAATTAAAAGTAAGCATTTGAATGAAAATATAATTTAAGAACATTACAACTAAAAGAAATTTTAATTTTTATAAACAATTTTAATTCAGTAGAAAAAATTAAGATTAATTTAAAATATACTTACAAGTATTCCATGAATTCCAAGATTTTCTGTCAGCTATGTGATGAGGCCCATTAGCCATTTCATATGTCAGTGCTTGAGATAATTTTATTTTTGGTCTATAACGACCAGCTTGTGTTTTATTAAGTACAGTACTGGTGTGTATACATCTTTTTAAAACATAATCTTGATAAATTAATACCTGAAAATAATTTTTTATTTTTGATTTAAATAAAGAATAAGGTTATGTGGCATGTTTACACTATTTTTAAATATTTACATACAGAACGCATATATGGTATTAAATTCACCATTTTTAATTTTCTATATAGCAATAAAAATTATATTTTAAATTCGACAACTTTTAACGCAAATAGCGAACAATAATATTAGTTAAAATGGCAACAGTAATACCAAATGCCTAAAATAAAGTTACACTATAACCTCGAACTTTACAAATTAAAAAGTTACTACGAATGAAAACTTTTATGATATAATAGACATATTTACTTTGCATATATTTTATTAAATTGCATACATTTTATTCAATATAACATTTTTCCGAATGTAACTACCATTAGTTGTATAATTATAAAAATAAATAATACAATATGAAATTAATTGTGATCGATAACGCTTTAGAAGTCATATGTGTATGTATTTTAAACACTTATTTTAAATATTTTAAACATGTTTTACTTTAAATACTCTAAACACTTCATGCAAGTATAAATTGCATATGTGATATAGAATATAAATTTATTGTTAAATAAACATCGAAAAAGTTTTTTAATTTCTTCTTTATGTTTATATCCATTAACACCATAATTTTATACATATCAAACATTTAACGACTAATATAAAAATTTATATAAGAAATAATATATATTGTTATTGGATTTTTTAAAGCTAACTGTCTTTCATAATACGATTAGAACTGTTCAATTACTATAACTCAGAAGTCATAATTGTAATTACCGACGAAAGATAAACAACCATATCCAAAGATCATATTAATAATAACTTTATTATCATATTATTAATAAATCATATTAAGAATAACTTTTAAAAAATGTACAATTGAAGATATTTTGTGCTTATAACTATAAATGATTACTATACTGCTTTTGCATAAGATTATAATATACGAAATGTATAGGAACAGAAAGACATGAATAATATTAAATTACAACAGCTTATTTCATTAATATGGAAATTTCTTTAAGCATAATATTAATATATTATATATCAAATTAAATGAAAATTTTAACATATAATACTATTATTAATAAAGCAAAATTGTATAATATACCAAATTAAATATGACCGTGTTGTAATGAATGTCCAATCAGATATAATCAAAAAGTAAAAAATCTCTATAGCTATATAAATATTAGTTATACGTATGAACTTATTTGTAGGAAAGAAACGAAGGATGAAAAACATAGTTTAATAAACCTGCCTTTTATTCTCTAATAATATATTGGGACAAGATAATCGCACGAAAGTGTTTATTTTAGCTTGGACAATGTATTTTTAACGAATTAATCATTGTACCAATGATCGTTACTAATTACCTTTGAAGAAATTATTAAATACAAATACTGTTTATTGAAAAAAAGATCGGAACATATTTCAGAGTTATGTATAAGGGAATAAAGAGGTTTAGAAAATAATTGTAGAGAAGAAGATAGTGAGAAACGAAAAGAAAGGGAATCGCGTTGAAGAGCGAAGCGGGTTAGGTGATCGAGAGGAAGATCAGCCAAGGAAAATAAAAGGGGGAACACCAAATAATAGAGAGTGGCAAAGGTAGTGCGCGAGAGGGGATAGAGTAGGGGGTATTGAAGGGTGGACGATCGGGCGTTGGAGGGGCAAGCGAATAAGATTTAGCTGGTGGGGAGAATCGGAGGGCGAGTGGAAAGTCTGACCTGCTCGCAGTCTCGTTGATCCAGCCACGGGTAGTATGTACCGTGACGTGACAATGGCGGTAGTTGTAATTGCGAAACGGTACGTTATTGTGATCAGCTGATCAACCGAGTTCTCAACAAAAAGAGTTAAACCGAGAAAGAACACGCGATAAATAATAGAAAGAAAGTGAAAAAAGAAAACGACATATTAGGTGTTTCTGTGAGGTAATTGGGAAGGAAAAGTGAAGAAAGAAGAGAATTTCATTTTCGGCAATGTCACTGCGTTTGTGATTTGCTCTGCCTTTAGGGCACCGGTGCTCTTCGCGTTGTGTGAATAGTGGTTTGCATTTTTGCGGGTGTGTGTGTGTGCACGTATGCGTGGAGTTCGCAAAAGCGACAGATAAATGTGTCTTAGCCATGCCTGCTGTGCGGAAGTACAGAAGGGATACCAGTGAAGTGAGCTGCTGTCTCAAGTATGTGATCTTTGGATTTAACGTTATGTTTTGGGTGAGTGATATACATATATATTTTTTACACATTTTCACTTTTTATTATCGACATATGACATATTTTATACCCTTTTAATTGCATTATATGATATCAAACCAATGTTATTATGCCTTGTTATCAAACGTGCAACTACCATTTGCTCACACGAAAGAATAAACTGTCGTCTCTATGCGTTGTTTTGAATATCGAGTAGAAATAAAGGCGCAACGAGGTAATATTTTCTTCTCTTTAAATGGTAAACAATATTTTTGTTATGAAATTTATGGGTTTCAGTAGTGTTTACATCTACGAAAATTAATGAAAATATACTCGAATTAAAATTTTTGTCCGAGAAATGTATCTTAACGTTTTCATACAACGCATTAAATCTGTTTACGAAAATAGCCTATCTATATGATTGCGAATAAAAATTTATATCGACGTTAATGTACATTGCGTCGAATTGATGAAACGTATTCATCGAAATGTGAATATTTAGGAATGAAAAAATACTTTCTTCTGCAATATATCTCTGAAAACAAGATATAGTTGATCAGATTTATGAGATTTCAGTAGCAACGAAGTATTTTTGCAAAGAATACTGCGAATAACCTGCAATGCAGCCCGTGAAATCAAACTGAAAACCACGATGCTGGGCGTCTACTGCTATGTGTATGGTTTATATGTTTATAACCACTTATGTATATATACACGAATATGACATTTTTGTGTACGAACGATTTAAAAGCAAAAAACATTGAGGTTACATATGTACATTATATTTTTATTCCGTAAGAAATAGTATAGTTATATGTATATGGTGTATTAGTAATTATAAATAGTATTTTCCCTACCAAATTTTCTCTTTGGTATGAAATAATTTATTCTGACAAGATAATATGATACTCGCGAATTTGATGCTAAATAAAATTCTAGAAATTTAAATAACTTGAATGAAATGTATTTCAAATTTTTATTGTATAAGTATTTTTTTCTACGTTGTTTGTGATAACGTAATGATATATGATGTTTTAAGAGTTAAAAGTAGGAACACGTATTTATATCGTGTAATTTTCACCCTTTGAAGATATAAACACAATATTTATTTCGATGGGATAATACATTTGTATTACAACATGGATAAGAATAGTAAAGTAAAATTCTCATTTTTGTTATATTTATCTTAAATCGTAAATCAATGAATGTTAATAGATATTAATAATATATTTTATTTATGTTAGTTTAATTTCGAAAATAGGAAATTTGACGATATTTTTTAATATTTATATTTTTTAATGACATCTTTTTGCTGGAATAAATCAATTACATTAATTGGATACAATTTGTATTTTTTCATTTATTTATTACATTATGTATAAGCCATTGTTTTTTCATTTTAATATTGTGCCAATTAAAATTGCATTAATCGACCTGAAATAAATTTGAAATAGTAAAATAATAAACTAAATTTGTAAAATAAATTTTATAATTTTATATCTACGAAAGCTCTTTTATTTATATTTAAGAACAGTATTGCTAAACTCACATAAGAACATAGGCTCCGAAATGGTAGTCTGTGGATCATAAACAAGAAAATCTATCAGTAAAAAAAGTTAGTGAACAAGAAAAAAATTATTTAAGTATATTTGAAGGTTTCGATTTGACATTTATATATGTATATATCTTTTTAATAGATTCCAATTTATTTATCATTTTAATGAAATCAATTTCAAATTTTAGTCTGTGAGCTGCAATCTGAAATCTCGAGGGCTTCATGTTTCTCACCACTGTTCTAGAATAAATCCAAGTCTATAAATATATTTAAGCCTATAAATATATTAGATTTTATAGACTTGATAAATGTGTATTTGTAAGGAAAAATGCCGCATATCATAATTTCAGAAATTTCTGATTTATTAATCAGTTGTAAAATATTAAAAGTTGTAAAATATACGATTTACGCATTTACCAGCGAAAAAAGAATAGAAATAAATTTTATATCTTCAAAACAATTATGCAATTTAATCGGATGCCAATGAGAAGAATTCGGGACTTGAAACAGTAATTATCAAAATGAATAAAACATGTAACATTAGGTATTTTTCCTACGACTACAAGAATGTTCATTTTCCTCGATATGCAAGTACCTATACTTAGAAGTACATACAGTGAATCATAAAATTATTCGCACAGTTGAAGATGTGATAAAGACGAATGAAATAATAAGACAAAATAGAAATTTTAACTAAAAATGATATTAGTATATTAATAAATATAGATATAGAAAATCAATTTCATGTTCAACATCATGTCGTCAAATGGATTTTCTTTTAGTATGAAAGTACATAATTTACGGATTAATATAAGAAAATAGTTGTACAAATTACGTACACGTGTTTACGTCACAAAATTATTCAGTCTACAAACTTTACATAAAGTACGTATTATTATTACGAAAACGGTTGACAAGATAATGCATTTAGACATTTTGAAAAAATATTTGAAACAAAATACCCGAAACATTGTAATTCTAGACACTTTTCACTTTTACCAAAACAACCTTTAGTATTATATAAGTGTAAATTAATACTAGAATGATTGGTATAATTGTCGGAAAGTAATGAAAATTCAAGTACATTCTCTTTTCCTAAATCCGATAGATATATCGTGGAACATATTGAACATTAAAATTCGCAAATATTTCATTACAGAATTGTATTAAAGAATACGTTACAAAAGAAGTAGCAAAGAATAGAAAGTAAATAATTAAAAACAATAGTGAAATCGATGTCGATTTCTACGCCGAAGTTATAAAACAAAAAAAATATACTAAATTTTCTGAAAATAATAATTTCTATATTGTAAATTTCCGAAAAGTCATGTGTCGTTTCATTATTTTATTCTTATTTTCACTATTTATATATTTATTTTATAAGTATATACTTATATACTTATTTTCACTGTTCTTGATTGAGCGAATAATTTTACACTGTATTTACAAAATTTAATTGATGTAATTACAACATAAGCTTGTGCACTGATTAGGTCTTTAGTGTTATATAGTTCTCGATCATTTATTAGCAGAGTTAAGGATTTCTCATTAGCGACGAGGTAAAGAGGATAATTTAAAATTGGAAACAAAGAAAGGTGTCAACATTATCTCCGTGAGAAGCGTCGATGTTGGTCATACGCTTTGCATTACATAGGGGACACAGGATCGCTGTTGTGATTTCAGCTGGTAGAAACTTCTTTGTATTGGTATTACTTAAGTACATATACACGAATGTAATCGAACCGCCAATGAACCAGCTGTAGTAATATTTCAGTTATTAATAAAATTTAATTTCGAATTTTTCCAGAAGTTTTTTGGTTTCCTGTAGAAAATATCGGAGCAGCGCAATATATATGTATAATAATGTAGGTAAAACGTAACGTGATTAAATATTTTGGAGTTTGATAACTGGAAATTGTACTCCACGTGTGTGATTATAGAATTAAATAAAATTAAAGATTTACCTTGTATTAATATTATTGATATTATATTAATTTTAACCAATTTAGAAATTAACGCTCGTGTGCACGACAGTCATGGATATATGATTCTTCCATTAAGTAGAAAATAAAAGAATACAAAATTCTGATACAGTAAATCGAATAATTTGTCATCTTCCTTCTTCTACTGTACATTTTTTATTTCGACAAAAATAATTCGCGCGTGGTTAAAAAATATAACAAACATGTTAAAACATCTGCAGAATATGTTTATGGATGTTAAATTAAAAAGAAATTAGGTATTAAAGGGTTAATAAATAAATAACATACTTAGTTACAAAAATTGTTATAATTAAGACGATTTATTTATAATAAAAATAATATAATAATTATTACATTACATACAAGATTAATAATTTGTTCAATTATTTGTATCGTCATTATACATTTTTTTCCACCTTCATACTGCATTTCCTATTCAATTGGAAGAACGTTTTCTGAAAAATTATATTTGAAGACTCATATTTTTCGATACATTTAGATGAAAATTGTATTCTTTGCAACTTTTCAGTATTTTAATTATCTACATAACTTGAAAATGATGTAATATATTACGTTCAAGAGATGCAAAAATATTTTTCTGTAATACATATGTTCTTCTATTTATTATATTTATTAATCATTCTTCTATTATCTCACAATCACTAGCTAGGATCTATATTATTTATGTTTTTTGTCATAGCTTACAGCTATTTTTGTTGTCACTATAAAAATATCTTGTTTGTTCATTTTTACTTCCTTGTTATTATAGCTGCTACTACGATATCTTTTTTTGTTTTCAGTTTATAATCATCAGATTTTTCAACACATGCTTGATTCTTTTTAGAGAAATTTGGAGGTGCCCATTTATTTCACGGAAAGCTATTATACACAACAGATTACAGAAAATCTCAAATACAATATTATTGGATATCAATTCGGAGTTGAACTTTGGAATTCATAAGTTACTGGAAATTTAGAGAAATTAAGGTATGGACGATTTTATACTACGAAATGATCTACATTATGAAATAAAATTAGTATTTATTTTATATATTTATATATAATAATATATATCATATTATGTATATATTAGGTACTAATTTTATTTCATCATAATGTTGGTTAATTTATAGTATAAAATCACTTATATCCTGAATTATATATATAATTTGTATATGTAACATTATATACTTGATATAATTGAAGCCAATTATGTGATGTGCATAAAATATATTATACTATAATTATACGATTATATTAATTATATATTACATATTTTAGTAACATATGTTACACATAATATACATATGTGATTTATATATTTGTACATTATATATAAGATATATTACACAAATTATTTATTAACGAAATTATGTAAGTTAAAAATATATATATAAGTTATATGTCAAAAACTTTATCAAAAATTATTTCAATAAAAGACCTATTATTTCTATTAATTTTTTAAATATTTCTGAAATAATTTCCATAAGTTTCCTTTGATATTGGAGATCATATTATGTCAATCATGCTATTCCTGTGCTATATTGTTATCGTCCAAGTTCTCCAAATATTTTTTATAAATTTTTGCTTAGGATCGTTATCCTGTATAAATATAAAATTTTGTCCGATTAAGTTTTATTCCGACGGCATTGCATGACCACAAAAGATATTTAGATCTTGTTCCTTTTTTAAATATCCTTGAACTGCTACTAACAATAAGTAATTGTCCTGTAATCAATGTTGGTGTAAATTCTCTAAAATAGTATTTGAAATACAATAGTATTTTATTTAAAAGCTACTACAAATATTTGTGTCATACTATCATAGAAGTGTTTTATTTATTTAATTTATTCTGAACAAATCAGATATCTTTATTTTAATAAACTAAACTGTAATATACCTTTATTTTTTCTGTTGAAGGATTTTTTTGTTTAATTTTGCTGGATTTGTTTTTTAACACGAGGCAGAAATGTAAATGTTAAAAACTTTGAATAATCCACTTTGTCACATGCTAATAGCTGCACTTAGAAGGAACCAAATGGATTCAGTTTGTAAATATTATTTCCTGTATTTCCTGTATTTTCTTTTTAAATTTATTTTCGAATTAAGAACTCTTCTAAATGCGTATTTATAAAACAAAGGTAAAGTATTTTATTTTATATTTTAGGTTATCGAAATAATATATTTCATTTTATATCGTGCATCCTAAAAATAAAAACATTTTGCCATTTATTCGAAGTACTATTTTATTCGAATTGTAAAAAATTTATTATTTAAATTGTTAACTTTACCCAACTCTGCTGATGATGTATGAGCAGAAGTGTATATAGTTTGAGATTGCAATTGCTGTAACCGAAATGAGAAAAGTTATAGTATATCAATTCTATTTTTATTTAAATGATTTTAATTACGAATAATTATTATAAATGATTAAACTTTTGTTTGGTCACCGGTAATCTTTGTAGACAATAAAAATTGATTTCAGTTATAAATATTCACTATAAACGATGGACATTGTTCTTGGTTAAGACCATTATCGTGGCAAGGATTTTATATATGTTATAAATATGTTATAATAAAAGTACATTATGTTTTATTTTATTTTTCTTTGATACAAAATCCTGCCATGATAATAGTTATCTGTAACCAAAAATAATTTTCATCGTCTAGAATTATTATTCGTAATCAAAATATGGTTTCCATCATTCATAACAGTTATATAAAGAATTTTAATCTATTTTAATAATTATTTATAACCAAAATTAGTAAAAATTGTAGCTTTTTAATGACAGTATTTCTAAAGAATTTTTTGGGGAAATGATTATGTCACATATGAATGATAATCAACATTTTATCAATGATCTTTTTCCGTTAAGTTTCTAAATGACTGTTATTTTTTATTTCTATAATTATAGTATGTGAGCATGTAGGAAAGGGGTTGTCCATTCTAGTCGCTGTATTAACGAAATTTGTTGCATATACAAGTAACTTAACGATTAAATTTATCGATGCTCGATAATTTCTGTTTACGAATAATGGTAAAAAACAATACATTTTTATCTTTTATCTTTGTATTTCCCCGTGTTGAATAACATCTCATTCTAACACTGTGATAAAGCTTTAAACCATTTAACCATTCGTATTCGAGAACCTACTCCGAAGGAGCTATCGAAAAATTTGGATTTGTTTTTATATTTTCTTAATCAATAACATTCGTGTTGACACATTTCTGTTATTACTTTGACGGTTACGTATCCATAATTTTGATAAACAACAGATACAACTATGATTTTGCATGGCTGTTTTCATACGGGATATAAAAATGATCCTAGGTCACGGATCTTCACGTTCGTGACGTTCGTATGTTAATATATGCCGTCTGTTTTTCTTGCTTGTGCGCCCTAATGAAAAATATAAGATTACGCAATAAAAGTGAAGCAATAGTAACTCGAATTCTTCTTTATCCAATAAGACTTGCGCAACATGCACCGACACAATGAAAAGTCGACGAGAAAGATATGCGATCGTTAAAGTGTTAAATTAAATTAGGACACAAGGTTGTGTTCTGTAATATTAAAATTAACTTAAAACTTTTGAAACTATTAGGACTATATTTTTTACAGGATGATTAAAAAGTGTAGCGCAAAACTTGACGGGCTTATAGTACTCATCGAAAGAAGTAAAAGTTGTCCAATCAACGCAACTTCGACAATAAATTCTTTTGCCGTAAAATTCACTTTTGTTGTTTGCAAAAATTCGATGTCGCGAACGAGTTTCTTCGTAACACGTTGGATGCAAATAAAGGAGTTGCAATAATGTCGCGATAGTAGGCGCATTTTACCTCGATAGCAGTCACGGAATCACCGCCATTACTTCTCGTATAGTAGAACCAGTGCTAATTAGGCATTTTTGCTTCACTCAATAGCTATCGTAAGCTCTTCAAATCTCGGACCCTACTTTTTAACCGTAGTACTACCAAAGAAGTAAAAATAACTTATTTCGGATCTTTGTAATTATATATATCTATTTATTTTCATCTATTATCAGTTTAATTATTATCACTTGTATATAATATATTTATTGAGATTTCGGGAAGGAAATGAAAGCGTTTAGCGTGCAGGGAAATAACCGTATTCAGATGTACAGCAATTTATATATAGAGTTTAATATAAGTGAAATATATACATTTTATGCGAATGTAAAAGCAGAGCTTTAAACACGCCCCTATGGGTCATAATACTTTAAAAGCGTTCTATGCTATTCCGGATTAGACTGACTCTTGCAAGAGACAGCAGGCCCTTTCAAACCTTTCGGTGCGGAGGAGCTGACCGCGGTTATACATTCGTGGTACGAGGAAGTTTTCCACAAGAGTGTTGGCACTGGAAGCCACGAAAATGTGTTTTGCGGTATTCATAGAAATCTCGAGCGTGATTGACACTAAACTTTTCATTTGGACCGCGACAGTCATCAGTGACGTTTCGTGGATGCCGCCAATAGGCGACGGTAGTACCTAGAGAACGTTTCGTAGATGTCGTCAATAGGCGACGGTAGTACCCAGAGAACATTTTATGACCGCCGCCATTGGGTGGCACTAGTACCGAAAGGGTTCAACCTGAAACCGACTCCTTGATACCTGCATAGCATCGAAAGTCCTTGAAATCCTAAGGTCGGTATTCGCCTGAAACTTCTAACACCTGTCACCATCGTTGCATGACCGTAATTAATGTACAAAAATATTCAGCTACTTATTATAGACCGGTAGTTTTAGCGTTAAATACCCTGTATAGTAGAGCTAAGAATAATCAATTAAAACAGAACGTCGAGTTTTAAATCGACATAGAACTGTACAGGATTAATCCATGTCTTCTCTAACAGTCGTTTCTCGTTGCGTCATGAAACGCTTATCGTCTTGTCATTCAACTAAAGATCTCTTCTTACCTTCCTTTAGTAGTGTCTTTTGCATATCAGAATAACTAAACCTATTAAGAGGAATTTAGAATATGCACAGGTAAGGAGAGATTGGTATCGACACCTGTATCGAGTAATAAAATTATAAATCTCGTTTGGAGGTAGCTTTTCTCAGAAGTGTTAGTAGTGGATGAAATTTAATAACAATAAGAACAATTATTTATTTAATTACAAAGATTATGAAACACAAATATTGGGTTGGAATATAATTATTTTATCACTATCACATGCTCACACGTCTTCTCTCTATTAATACTCAATTGCATCTAACGTATGTCAAATCACTCTTTTCTTTTCTTTCTTCTTCCATACATTACATTGACATACACAATTCACACACACTTCAATCATTACACGCATACTCATTTATCATAATAACCTGAATTCATTAGATATTTCCATCCCATGCATACTTGTTCCACTCATTTCAATACATATATACTTAAAAATCTATCTAACCATTACCACAAGAAGTTGCTTTAACAATGATAAAATCAGATGACGTAGATGTTTTATAAGAATTTGTGTATCGGTGTCAAAACCGTGACGTAGACTCGTGCTTATAGAAATGTTTTGAGATTTTCTATACCAGGGTTTCTCAACGGCGGCCACGTGACAGTGGACCTGGACATGGAGTTTTTGGATCCGTGCGAAGAAATGAAAGAAATGGAGGAGCAGCAACGAACGTAAGGCTATTATACGGTATTTATGCGTATTATTTATAAATTCAAAGTTCTGCCGATGTTCGGAAGGGAGACATCTGGCAAAACAGGTTAAGCAACTTCGCCGTATACTAATTCGAAATTACTCATGTGAACTTGTGGGCCGTAAATATTCACGTAAGGTGCACATGGGCCCTCGAGGAAAAGTAACATTTAGTAATTACAATGTAGGAAACACTGAATATCTCATTCCTTTTTTTGTAGAAATTAAGCAATGGTGGCAGTCTGCTAAACTCTCACGTGAGTAATCCCAATTTAAATTGGATTATGAGTGTACATAATTATGTAGTTGATTTTCTATTTTGTTTATAATGGACGTGGTGAAACAAATCAAAATCAAGAAATAGAATTTTTTCTATGACCATCAGGTGGAAAATGAAATTTCACGTCGTATCTCAGGACTTGGTATAATTCGCATTTTGCATGTATATTTATTATACTATCACTATTGATATTCTTCTCTGTATACATTATACAATTTTAATCGTGATCTACATTAGCTTTCAAGTATCCTTGACGAGTTTCATCTTGAAATGATTCCTTTTAATCATTTATATTTCCAGAATTTTTTACTCCATCGATCAACAGCTTCAGCAAACTTCTGCAGCGAAACTTTCTTGAAAGTACAGTTTCATTTCGGGAAGCAAAAAGTATAAACGTGCCATGGATTTATTTGTATAATTTTCTCCTTTTTCCTCCAACTTCTATCGGTGAAAACAAATTCAGATAAAAATTTGAAGATTATTAATGTTCTTCTAGTAATACCATTGGAGTGCAAAGGATGAAAAGATAAAGGTCTTTTTCATGTAATAATTCGATCAGACAAATATTCTCATTCGACGAATTTAGTATTATTTATTATTATTACAATTTAGCGTCACTCTTGTTAATATTTGAGCAAGATACTATCTCTATATTGGTTATTTTGTATAATATAAAGGGACGATTTGAATACCGTGTTGCTTGTTTTATCAAAACATGTATATACCATTTGTTATAGTTTGAAAGTATATAAACACTCCTTTCAAAGTACTAAAATTTTACAATTTCACGATCATTTTTTCTCTATGATAAATTTATCAATTTTGACTAAAAATATTATAATATTTTTTTCTTTGCGTGGCATATTAAATTTTTAGCGTTAATACTTGAAGAATTATTTTATATTAGTATGAAATTATGTTTGTAATTTGTATATGCAGTATTCATAGTTCGGACTGCTTGATCTCAGAATGTAAACAAATGGTCGGATATTATTGCCTAGTGCAGAAATGTTATTAAAATTTGTTATTAAACGTCTATCGTTTAATTAAATTTTATTGTTAGGAAGAAATTGTGTATGTATTTCCAAACTATAATAAATATTACATAGTTCCATAAAATAAGCAGTACCTTTTAAAGCAATATGTTAATTATTCCTGCGTGTGCAAAGTAAAACATACAGAGGTGGTTCCATGTCTGAATATTAATGTAATTGTATATGACGATTTTTATTTATTTTAGATATCTTTCACATTTGTACTTCTATAAATTTTGATCAAAACCATTCAATTATATTGAGAAAATGAAGAAATTTATAGACTAATATAAATCTGTATTTGCTTTGTTTTTACCGAAGAAATAATAAAGTATTTATTAATTTAATAATCGTATACATAAATCAATTTATTTTTATATGTCGTAGAGTACTGTGATATCAATGAGTTTATTATTCGAACATTCTTTTAAAGACGACAGGTAATTATTTTTATATCCAACATAAATTTCCTTCATCAACTAAATTTACATTCAATCAGTAAACTTGGATTTTTCTCAGTATTAATTTCTGTGTTATATATAGAAATTATGAGTTCGTTTTTTTTTTTGTTATAAAATTGTCAAGTTTTATGTTGATAAAATAGAATGTTTTGGTTAATGGATAAAAGAGAATAATGGTAGAAATCATTCATTTTCATTAAAGATGAACCCGAATAAAATTCATTGTTCGCTGCACAAATCGATTAACTGCACTTTTTGAAAAATCTTAAATTTAAGTGTTTTGGTATAGTCATAACTTTTTATATTTAAAATTTTTCAAAAAGTGGAGTTAATCGATTTGTGCAGTGAACGGCTCAAATGTAAATTTTAATTTATTTTGTATAAAAATATTTTATTCAAGAGTCCTTATTTCATATTATAAAAATATTTGTATCAAAAAAGGTGATATATATTTCTGATAAAATATTTTTGTTATAATATAATAATAACTGCATAGAAACAACTGATAGCTGCAGAGGAAAGATCAGTGACGTAATAAGAATAACTGTGGGAAACTGTCGAGAGATACGATAATTAGGTAGTGGGAGTAAAAAAACAAATGGTACATTCATGATGTGTGAATGTAACGTTTGAATTTCTATGATTAGTTACCTCGTCTTATGCGCTGCTAAGGTCACTTCGAATGACGAGTTAACTTGTCATACTCAATTAATATGACAAAGGAAGTGTTAATAAATCATAGGAGCATATAAATATTCTGAAATTAAACAGTAAACATAATCGTATAAATATATCGACAAATAATTCTACATATTACAATTTTCTAATAAAAATTGCTTTATAATTAAAGACATATGCACGATATATATGCAAAAAACATATTTATACTACTTAATACAAATTTTGCGATAAATATCAATAACAAAGTTGGAATCGCTTTCGATACACTTTTTCATTAATACTAGTGACGAATAGGGCCAGATATGGTAGTAAGCATTATATAAATTTTTATTATTATCAAATTAATACCTTGTTAACATTAAAACTACTAAACCAGCCAAAATGACTTGTACGAGATTTTTCATTTTTGCAATTACTAAAAATATGTAGTTACTTTTGGCAAAATTAACATTAATTTATAAGATAAATAAGAACTGTTATTTTATGAGTAGACTAATACTAATGTTAAAATAAATTCATTATGTATGGTATATATTTTGTTTCAACGCGTGTGGGCCTACAGTTTTGACTTTATCGTTTTGACAGTGTTTCCTACTGGAATTAAAAAATTGTTCTCAGTGGCACATGTGAAATTTCCGATTATATAGTATACATTTTTATTGCTTTTTATTGTACAGGTTCCATATGCCCCTTGACATATGGGGTCCCAGATAACCGCGTCCACCGTCTGTGCATAAATCCATCACTAATTAATAATAAATGAATGTACATATATATTTATTCTCACGATTCTTGATAATTAAATTAAACTGTCTGAATTTAAAACAAATTGTTATATATATTATACAACTGTATAAACATGTTTCGATGTTGTTTGTGTTTATAATTAGCATAGGTTACATATTTATGTTATCCACACTATGCTACATATATACATGGCAAGTAAATATGCAATAACATATAACATATTTTTATGCAAATAGTGTAAAATAAAAAATATATTTTTAGAATTCGCAAATCGGAAAGTATATTTCTGTCCATGTCTCATTGTATTACCTGCTCTTTTATAAATACATGCACTTGTATAAACATCCAGAATCTATTATATCATATGTTATCAATTATTTATACAGGATGAAAATGAAGGATTTCAATTAAAAGTATTTAGAACATCTTTTAAATTGAGAGATTAACGAAGGAAGAGAAGCTTTAATGACAAACATTAGTGACTCATTGATGGTCCGAGAACACTTACGGTTCCTCGGAAATGGTTGAACGTCCTTTGACATTCGAACAGATGTTCGGTAATGAACTGTTTCTCATCCACGACAATGGATCATGCGATTCGAGTTTGTTGGTGTTATTTTCTGTAGTACTACTTTATTAATGAAATAATAAAATACATACCAATATGTCAGTTATTATTTTCCATACCATTTTAATCATTGTATTTGTTATTAAAAATGTATTCACGCTATTTTCTCTCAGTTTCTCCTACAAATGACAAATCTGCAAGTAAAATAGATAGCCATAAATATTATACTCATTAAAAAAGATTTTTTATTTGTTACGATGTTTGCTTAATTCTTAAATATTATCACAAATGACATCAAAAAATTATTTTTTTTTTTACAATTGTTTTATGGTAGTGTCACTGAAAGTGTTAATAAATGCTTGTACAATTAGTATTGTTAGTAATGGAAAAATAAGATTGAAACGAAGTTCACGATACGAGTATTTGATTCATACGATAGATATGGTGAAAATATTGTCGTATCGCAGGATGAGCGTGTTATCTAGAGTGCATGCGAAAGGATGAATGATCGTGCGCTAGGATCGTGTGGACGGGATGTTTATGAATGTATCGGATGAAAGTGAAGAGTGTCTTTAGGAATGCGTTTGAGTGCTTGGGCTACGTGACCCGCTGAGGGTAAGATGGCAAGGAGTGCGTGGGAAAGTGTGATTGGGAAAGAGAGAATAGGTATGAAAGAGGACAGAATGTATGGTTTTAAATAGGGATGCAAGGGCGTGAGTAGGAGGAGTGTGTAGTCTGTCGTAGTCTGTCGTAGTACGTGTAGTATATTAGAGTTCGTAGTGAAAAAAGGTGTTGTTAGTTGTATTCGTGTTGTTAAGTGTATTCGTGTTGTTAGGTATAATTGTGTCGTTGTAGTTGTAAGAGTTTAGTTGATAGATTATATTCGTAGTCTTTACCGTCACCGCACATTCTATATTATATTTTATGGTTAATAAATAGTAATTATATTATTTAATAGCCACCCTATCCCTACAATATGAATATTTTAAAACTTTTCAAATTGATAATTGTAATCTTTTTATATTACACGAGAAATGAGTTAAATGTACGGAATACAGTTGATATTCATTGAAATATAAAAATGAATGAAATACTTAGACATTGCAACAGCATATTTATTAATTTTCTTTGTGGACGAGGTCACACAAGTCACATAATCAACGTAATTACCTTTATAGCGTGTTCCATATGATAATCATCATTTGGTAGAATATATTTTAATTACATATATTTTAATTTTAATTACAATTTTTATCCCTTATGTTAATGTTGCGTGTGCTTCTAATATTTTCCTCGTTAAGTAGTTTACATCCCACTCACCGTCATTATACGAAAATTACAAATTTTTTCAATCCGGTGAGACCACCGGATGGCGCATAAAAGATGACAAAGCTTTGTCTTCTTCTGTGTCCCTCGCAAATTCAGCAGTTACAAAAAAAGGAGAAACACTGGGAATTAATAGCGTGAACATCCTGTAAGTACACATGTACGATATACCATATTCACGCCACGTTTGGTATTATTATACTATACACGTATATGATAATTTTGTGCTATTATTATAGTACATTAAACATCTGCTTGCTATAAATAAAATCTTTCAAAGTAAAATTGATATATCGTATATGTCAATAATTACAAAGATGGCCCAAGTAAAAAATCTATAAAAAATGATTTTGTCACTTGCTTTGTGTTGCATTTGTTTATATTAATTTTAAATTGTCTATCTATCTAATAATATAAAACTATCTTTGCAAGGTAGCAGAAAATTCAACCATTAAATCGAGTATGTGTCCTTAACGTAATTAATTTTTTAATTTATCGTATGTTTAAAACGTAACACTTTTATTTAATATTTTAGAATGAAAAGTGGCTTAGATCACTTTCATAATCACTGACATGTATCACATATCGATAACCATACTCTTTTCTGTTTCACTGTTATTTATACGCATAAGTATGTCTCCCTAATTTAAGTAAAAGTATTGTACTTCTTGAATTGGCAGTTTAACCAAATTTTCTAGACATGATAAAAGAGTCATTGGTTAAAAGAACATTATACGTGCATTAACCCCTTTTTTTCCTGTGTTCTAATATTTCAACATATGAATCAGTGTCGCTTGATGTTTAATAGATGTAATTTTTCAGTTATGTCATAACTTGGCAAAAAAGTATTTGATAGAATAAATTAGAGTGTTATTTTATTATTTTTCACTCTTTCGTTATATATTTTCATTATACTGGTAAGAAACAATTTGGAACAGGAAAGAATGTGAATATGAACATTTAAATATTTTTCACAATGTATAAATAAAAATGAAGGTAATTTTTATTTAACAGAAAACATAGGTATGTATACTTTTAGTGTGTAATTAGGTATGTGATATTTGAACACGTATACGGGATGTTGAAAATGAAGGGGTCAAAATTTTAAGGACATGTGGAATATATAATCAGTTAATATCTACACTATGATCAATTCTTTTAATATAAAATTAACTTTTATTATTTATGGACGTTTGATAAAATGGCATTGGTTTAGTAGAAGTACAGTCCACGACAAAGCAATATCACACAAACGATTTTCAGTGTTTTTTGACTAACTCCGAAACGGCAGATTTCGGGAAAAGAATTTGAGACGATTATAAATTATAATTTGATCCTACAGGAGAAGGTTAGTATCGTACAACGCAGTTGATAAAAATTTTTGAAGAAAATTGCAGTCTTTGAAATATTCCTGTAAGTATGGCATTGATCGAATATTTTAAAATAATTAGATGTCGATACGAAAATAACGCATATTATTCTCGATACTAAATAGTACCGAAGATTTGTACTGTATTTCTGTTTATGTGTCCAATTTTAGTTAATATTAACCCTTTGGACTCGACGATTTTTTGGCTAGAGAAGAGTAGAAATTCAAAGATTCTCTACTAAAAAAATTGACGATACTTTTTTGAGCAGTAAATAAAGAATTATATAATAACAGAATTGTAGAATTATTTGATTTCGATACCTCGCACACTGTTACATTACATTAAATTTGATATATTAATTAATATCGATCTTCCAAATTTTATGAAATGGTGACTGAAGCTCACCTCTCGAGTGCAAAGGGCTAATAATTTCGTGCTTACAGCTTTAAACGAGAATTTATATACTTTTGATAAACTAATTTCTCTTTATATTTTATTACGAAGAGATTAACTTTGCACTCGACTGTTTCTTCGCAGTAGAAAATCGGTAATGCAAGTCTTTTTTGTTAAAATCGTTGACATATTTCACAATAAAATAAAAAGAAAATTCAAACTTAAAAACTGACGATCGATCTTTATGTTATCTTGCTAAATGACGACTGAGAGTCGAGTGCAAAGAGTTAACTTACGATATCGAATGTTTATTAATAACGAAAGTTAATTTTACATCGTTGAAATTAATTTTTGATTAGAAATTTTTTTGTGTTTGTTATAAACTCCAAATTTCGGATTTTTTTTGTTTTAATATCCTGTATATACGTTTATCGTGACGGAGGATATAATTTGTTTGTTTGAATATACTCCTAATTAACTTTAACCAATTATTCGGAACTTAGGATGGATTATTAGGAATGAAAGAGATGATAGATTAATCTTAAACTTCGACACGCTTGTTTGAAAATATTTTTCGCATAAATCTGTTTACAAAAGTTGCGATCAACAACCATATTTACCCGTTTCATGCCATACACGAGCATAGGTATGTATGTATATTACATAAATTTACAAAATTACAGCACGAGGTAATATTTATTGGTTTATTGCGACGTTAATTTCCAAATAAATCATATGGAACGAATTGATACATCGTATAGATGACATTGAAAGATCTTCCATTTTTGGCATCAATTTACCCGTAGAGACGAAGGTAAAATTTATTTCCAATTTAAATATATTTGTAATTTAAATAATAACAATATATTTCCATAACGTACAAAAATTATACTCTTGTATAAAAGTAAGGAATTAAGAAATTTCGATAGAAAAATTGTCAGCCTTCGATCTCTGTAACTTTGTGAAAAAACATCGTACGATAATCTGCTTAGACTCGTTTTAAAGACTGACATCTCTATTTTAACATGCCGTTCCTCGAAAATTTTCTTGCATCAAAAAATAAAATAAAAAGCTGAGAGTAGTCTCTTTCTTAAAAACTTTGACATGTTCAAAGTTGTCTCAAAGTTGACTCTACGAACCTTGGTAATCTTTTCGTTTTTTTTTTTTGCAATTTCATTTTATACCACGATGTATAGAGATGTCTGCTCTTTACAAGGGTCCCTTAAAATCGTCATGCGAGTTTTTCTTGCCATTTTATCAACGGTCCAATGATTGGCAATTTTTCGATAAAAATTTCTGGATTCCTTAATTTTCCTCACGAGTATCTATAAAAATTGTAAAAGATTTTTAAATAAAATAAAAAAAAAGGCTTGCTATATGATTAATAATTCCAAATATAATAATTCGATGAAAAATCGCGAGAATGCGTTAAAATCAGCTATATTAGCAGTTTTATTAAAACAATTTAGTTAAATTTATATTTAGTAATACTGTATCATGTTATATTTTACGTACTGCGTAACTATAAATTTGTAGTAATAATTGTAATAATAATTCTGAATTTTGGAAGTGTATTTATATGCCTTTTTTCATTTTCACCTGTACCCTGACACAAATGGTAAATTTTTGTTCATCCGATTAGAAATCTGTCGTTGATACTGCTCTTCATGGAAACGTCGGTTGTTTTCCATTTTTATTACTTCCTTTCTGTAGCTCCTCATTCTTATTGTCCCACTCGTTGCTAGGACTGTTTGAGGAATCTCATTACAAAACTTGCCTGTAAAACCGGTTTCTAACCAGTGCAACCGGCCACCATGGCATGGGTTTGCTTTGCTTCAAGTGTGACTTCTTCGATTCCTTTGCACGGTAACGCTAACTTTCGGTACTGTAAAAACTCCCATGGATAGATATTTCTCAAGAATGGATACACTTCCTTTTACTTTGTACTCTCCTACCTTATTTAAACAGAGATAGTAGAGTAGAAACGAGTAAGAGTCCTTAACGAAATACGTAACAATTACACTTTTATTCTTGTATCATCGATGGTAAAAGATTTCGAAATCTTTCTTTTCCTTTCTTGGAATTTCGAGTAATTGTTTTATCTTAATAAATATAACGCTTATTTTTCGTTTCACCTTTTACATTTTTTTTTTTAAATTAATAAAAATCAATAAAGGAGTTCTGTAAGTTTCAAAGGATACGTGGAATTTAAAGATCTTAACTCGAAAGAGGAAAAAATTGGGAGAAAAGTATATTTAAACAAATTTCTCATCCAGAGATATCAGTATTATTTTTTAATTGCGTATTTCTAGAGTTGTCTATTGACATTAAATTGCATAAGGGTACTGTTTGTGCGTTTTCTGATGGAAAGAGTATAACAAACTTGGGACCATGTTATTTTAATAACTATGTAAAATATTCCTAATTCCAAATTCGTTACGTTACACTGACCATTCTGATACTTTAACTTCCTGTACAAACACTCCCTCGTTATGCCCTCAGTTTCTAGCAACCCCTGTTTCCCCTTCCATTATTTCTTTCACGCGTTATTTCTCTGGAAGGAGAACAGCGTCGTTCTGTCTCGAAGGGTGGATGGCAGTGTGGTCAACCCTGTAGATATTTCCGGAGGGTTCAGCTTGATCGCGTGATTCGGTAGCTGACCAGTCATCGTTTCCAGAAACGCAGAGGTTTACGTCGAGGTGGAGCGTTATTGGGACACGGAAAGCGAAAATTATGGGCAGTAGATACACGTGGAGGAATATAAAGATTAAGCGAAATATTTATTCACGAATTATTAGTGCTTTGACAGTTGGCAGGAACATTAACTAGAAAATTCTGATGTTTTGTTAATCCTTGTAAACCTTGGGAAATTCGTGAAAGGTATTTTCTCTATCGGTTACAATTTTTATCGATTTTCCGCGCGATCTTGACTCGGAGAAATACGGGAACATGTAACGTTACGACGTGACAGCGTTGTTTACATGGAAATACGAGTTTGACGCGTGCGAATGAGAAATATTTCGGAACGAGTGAGACTCAATGAATGTCCGATGGAAACGCGAGTGCGAATAATGAGCGTGGCGTCGTGTGATCTATGTAATGTATTCATGGTACGATGCGAGAGTGTGCGAAACCAGCGATCTATTACAAAATTGTAAAACCAACAAGAGTGAGAGAAAAGTGCGATTGTTTTGCCTCGTCCACACAAGCTTCGCGGTGAAAATATTGTCAGAATCAACTCAAAAGCGTTTCAAAGTCTCTTTATTTTTCAATGCTCCACGTGTTACGCCGAATTTCAATTGGCCTTGTATCGATCATTCTCGTATCGATTCTTTGCATCACCTTGCACATTTCGCTCTCTAGTACCAGTCCGTACTAGATCCCTATTCGACTTTGGATTACTAATTATGTACTAGTGATTCTAATTACCAATGCTACAATACTACTTATGTATATGTTGACACCTGGATGGTACGAATGTTAAATCCTAAATTCTGAAAAATAACAGTGGTCCTTGATCCTTATCATTCCTATGCCGAGCTACGCAATTTTTAAAGTAATTAAAAATATATAAATTTGTTTTTGGGTGTCTGGTGGTTGGTGTGGTAGTGGTTGTCATAGAATGCGTGGTATGAGTGTGAGAAATATTTGTGTGGAAGAATGTGTGTGTGACGAGTATGACAGAGAACCGTGAAAAACAATTAGTGGGTGAATGACAATGATCAGAAATAGACGTTGTGTGTGAAAGAGTCCTGAATAGATTATATCGCAATGAGAAGCGAATTTATTTTACGTGATATAATTATAATTTATGTTGTGTTGTTATACTATTCAATAAATATTATTATCAGTTTATCCATTTACTCACAGTTGGAGCCTTTCATTGTGAATTCATACATATTATTCGACGAATATGCTACGAAGGAAAATGTACAGACTGTCAGATATAAAATTTAGGGAAAAATTATCGATTCTAATCGAAGATTAGATTTCGCGCTCCTAAAAGTCCGACCGATTGTGGTAAACTATCCATCGTTTAGATAAGAAGACTCGTTTTATTTTTTCTCATAAAAAGCGCAAGGGCAATGGTAAATTCGAATCGGAAGATCAAAGAAGAGTGAAAGGAAACAACATTCCGTTGTGATATTTATGATAGGAAGTCCGGTCTTTATCCCAGAGAATGTTTTAAAAAATACCATACTTTGAAAAATTATAAATAATTCAGGAAATAAATTGGTTGAACATATTTATATATTTTTATTTATTTTCTACCTTACTACCTAATATAAAAGAAAAATATACTTCTTACACATTCTACATTATTATAATACAACATTTTATTGAAGCCCCCTTTTTTGATCTATTTTGTAAATTAATTAAGGAGTTGTTGGCAGGTAAAAAGAAAGATTTTGGAGTGCAAAGAGATAATCATTTAGTTATATACTTTATTAGATAGAACTTCCAGCAGTCACAGATCTTAAATTACCGAGGAAGAATTAATTTCAGTTATGTCTATAGCATACAGTAATACGTTCCTGATAAAAATGTCACGAAGCGTTGGAAGATAACAAATTATTAAGATCAATTATTATGTACAAAACGTAATATCATCTCCGCGTGACAAATTGATTATGACGAGATATATACGTATATAGGTTAATTCATAACGTATAAATTATGATACAAGCGGTACAGGACGACAAACTAATATTTATGATACAGGCATACATTTTGATAACATTTTAAATCGAACATTAATTTTTTCTATTATAATTTAATTTCCATTTAATTTTTTTTGTTTATATATGTATGTATACATATTCTGAAATAGGTAATAGACTTAGAGGCTGAATATTCGATTAATTACGTCGAATGTTGCCTGTATTTTGGCAAAAAATAATATTATTGTTATCATTGTTATCCATATCTTTCAATTTAATAAAGAAAAATTTAATATTTAATTTTTTCTTTAAATTTTACTTACTTTAAATTTCCGCGGTTTATTTTTAACGATTTATGCTGTACACTTTGTGCATCGTTATTCGTTGACTTTCAACTTTTCATTTAAAAGTAATTAATCCTATAAAGCCAATTAAATATATCTAATACAGGTTTCAAAATTTTCTATCTCAAATTATAATAATTTCTCATAATGAAAATCCATATGGTGGATTTAAAAAAAAATAAATTTATCAAGATCGCAGTAATTAATACAATACATAACACTAAGCTGGAACACGCGTATCTATAAATTTTTTAAATATTTTTTATATTTATTAATATTTTTTCATATTTTTAAAATATAACTCGAAGTAAATAACGCCGAATATTAATTATTCAAATCCAGTTTCAATTAGACATATTGTAATTAACTTTGCACGATTCAGTATTCCCGATTTATCGTCGTAAATTAATGTAAGTCAGATTTATAACTTCGCGAATTTCGAAAACAACGAAACGGTGTATGTATGATCTCGTAATTGCATTATTAAGTGCGATATTAAGCGCGATAAAATATAGAATTTTTAAGTTCGATCGTTGGCTGGAAAAATTATAGCGAGGAGTATCGATATGAATTTCATTTATCGCTTTTAATGAGCCACGAACGTGGTGAATATGTATTGTATTCCAATTTATTTCCATTTCAACTGGTTGGTAGCACATTTAAAACCAGTTGTAATACATTTACTGTTCCCTTGTTCCCACAGAATTTTATACTCGCATATTCATTATTCAATCGGATAGGATTACATAAATCTTTATAATCGCGTTGATATTGAAAATCTCGAACAATTAAAATAAATAATAAGTAATTTTAAATAGCCAGACAACTATAACTTATTAATAGAAATTGCCTATTTTTATGTCTGATGTAATATGGCAATAATTATTTTTACAACTACCGGAGATATGCGGGATCTCGGAAATATCAGGATATAATAGGATGAACTTTTTTGGGGAATTCCGAAAATATTGAGATACTGAAAATTTTGAAAATTGCCGCGTGAGTATTCGTTTCTTTTCATTTTGAATGATACAACGTTTACAAGACATACGATATTCGATGAAGCGAATACTGACGCCGTATTTCTTAACCCCTTGGCCACTGTGAACGCCTATAGGCGCTTAGAAATTTTGCGTTTGTGACACGGAGGGCGCCTATGGGCGCTTAGAAATTTTGCGTTTGTGACACGGAGGGCGCCTATGGGCGCTTAGAAATTTTGCGTTTGTGACGCGGAGGGCGCCTATAGGCGCTCAGCGTAGTTTAGCTTTCTGACACGGAGGGCGCTTATTTTCACAAAAATGGCGCACATCATAACTCAATTCCTGTCGTATGGTACGGCCGTTGCGTATCAAAATCTGCCGTAGTCAAGGGGTTAAAATTTTAGGGATCACACTCACTTCGGATAATTATACAGTGACTCACGAAAATATTCGGATACCAAGGTATGTCTGAATTAATCACATCGTATCGTAGATACGTTGCACTCGTGTTGCTTAAGAGTTCTCCGAATTGTTTCGAGATGAACTTGTATTCCATTAACATCCATAATTCAGATGGAAAAAGAATGGTGTGGCGGAAAGCGAAAGAAGAGTTCCACCATCGAAACACGAGAGGTACCGTAAAACACGGCGGAGGCAGCATGATGGTTTAGGGCTGTATTTCGACCAGAGGAATTGGCAATTTAGTTTTTGTTGACACCATCATGGACAAAAACTGTCACTTACACCTACTGAAAAATAATTTATTAAATAGTGTAGAAAAAATGGGAATTCTCAACAATTTTAAGTTTTATCAGGATAACGATCCCAAACATAAAGCACGCATTGTTCAAGAATTCTTGCTTTATCGTTGCCCGAAAGTTCTTCATCCTCCACCACAATCGCCGGATCCCAATCCCATTGAAGATTTATGGATAAGTTAGATCACAGAATACGAAAGACAGCAATTAACTCAAAAGAGGAACTAAAACAAAGGTTGCTGGAAAAATGAGCTGCTATCAATACGAACTATTTAGAAAAAATCATTTTTTAATATGTCCAACAGATTGAGGCACGTATTGAAACAAAGAGGCTATGCGAAAAGATATTAAAAAATGTATTTATGTAAATAAATTAGAGTTATATAATGTTATATATGCCAAGTGTCCGAATATTTTTGTGACGTGAAAATGGGGCATCATTTTGTTTATAATTAATTATAATAAATCCATACAAATTTATTACATAAAACATATGTCTATGTTTACTTGAATAAATGTCTTATCACTAGAAAAACTAGTGAACACGATCCATTTATTAGTATCTGCGATGCGATCTGATTAATTCAGACATAGTCTGGTGTCCGAATATTTTCGTGAGTCACTGTATGTTAACTATTCGGTGATTTTTTGATTTGCTGAATTCAGATTTGTCTAATTTTGCACGATTTTACATGAATTTTTGTTTCTTTCTCAGTCTATGAAATTTGACGATCATTTCAGCTTCGATAAAATTATCTATTCATTACGACGATATTAATATCTGCGATGAAAACAAATTCAATATCATTGCACGTGATCGATTGCACACGATCGATAATACTCTCAAAATCATTTGTTCTTGACGATATTTTTAATCACGTATAGGCCTTTTAAACCTACGTATATCATGACTAGTTAAATGATCGATGGATCAAAACCTGAAAATAATCCCCAAAAATAGGAATAACACAAGCGGTAATAATTAAAAGTAATAAAATATTTCGAAACGGTCATTTGTTTTTCTAACTGAAAACAAACAAGGTAAGTGCAGAAAACTGCAGCAACGTGAAACAAAATGTCTGCATCGTGCCTTACTAATGAACGTCAAAATTGATTAAAAGAACGGGGGTATGATTAGTCATTAAAATCGTTTACTGGAATATTCGTGGATTTTGTAACCATTGTCCATCGTGAGACACGCGAAGATGATGTTTAATGGGAAGAGTTGCGAGGAGTCCAGAGGGCCTTAGGTGCCTACGCGGCTAACGGGCCCGTTAATTACCGTGACACGGCTTCAGGTTTATAGTAAGTCAATAACTGGGTGCAGTAATTTGCGACTTTCAAAGCCATAATTACAAACGTAATACTCTTCGTTGATGCTCTGGGAATCGTACACGGTTTTCAGTCATTGACTGAGGTTCGTATCACTGATTGATACGATGTACCTGAATTTTTAAATATCTAAATATCGTCCTTATCAACTTTAGATATTGCGTTGAAAAATACTTTTTATTGTATTTCCATTGAAAATTACGATATTTATCTAGATTCGAGGATACTCGTTTATTTTGCTGATATTGACATATGTTCTCATAATTTTAAATAACATTTTCGTGTACCTACACTGACGAGTAAACTAAACACACGACAAAGATTGCCAAAAGAAGTGTCGAATAATAGAGCAATAATTAAAATTTGATCATTACCAATTCTTCGTGTAGCATCGTTGTTCAAACTGTTGCACTTTATTTCTTCTTGGTCGTAATAATGAGCAATCCTAAACTATAATTTTATACTTGTACGAGAAAGCTCGGATTCTAATAAAACTTTGCAGGATTGAGCAGTGGGTAAGGTTAATACGTACATAGTTATATTACCCGCTGTAACTTGAGTTTAAGGGATGATACCGCGTTCCAAAGTTTGGAAATGAATGAAAATGTTTCGTGAACTAAAGTATCTTTTTCCAATATATAATCGATCAATTTTCGTTAAAACCTTTTTCCTATTTCTAACTACTTTCGAGTTTTGGGGAACCATCTTTATATAATATATAAGGGTGTTCCACGTTAAGTGCGCAGCTCGTTTTGCTTGCCGTTCCGTTCAGGCCCAGACTCGGCCGTCGAGTGGACCACCGTCGGCGAGCAAAGTGAGCATAAAACTCGAAAATACTGTACCAATTGTTATAACAGGAATTCCCAAACGTTAGGTCCAAAGATGACGAAGAATTTAACAACAAAAGTTAGCACCTTTTGGTCCTAGTCTGGGCTGGTCCCTGAAGACCAACCGAGCCCGAACGGAAAGTTTAGCGCCGGTCCCTGGGGACCGACGTGGCACTTAACGCGTTAATGTTGCTTCTAAACAGTAGGCGCTAGGACAAAGATGAAGAGAGGCTTTTATCATCATATTTTCAAGGTTATTTCAACATCATTTCGTGTTTTATTAAGGGCTACGTTAAACGCCATTTATCGTGGGACACCCTTTATATACTAGAACCTCCATTATCCGAACTATCTATTATCTGAATGTTCCATAATTGGAACGTCCTGTTATCCCACCTATACATTTTGTATCGTGTTCGTGTCTGATCTGTGTAGTATTTATACACATGTATATTTATATAGTATTACACATATACAACGAAAATGTACCTTCTCACTCTGAAGCATCCAAAGCTCTTGAAAAGAAGCTTAAATAGTACGAAGCACAAAAAGAGCGCAATTGCAAGGAATTACTAATACTGAAAGGACCTGTCTGATTTAGCAATCAAAAATATATAGAATTCGTAAGGCTTTGTGTATTTTTCTTTTTTTTTTTCCTATTACTTATACCTTTGTTACACATTTATATAATTTGTATCACGTTTGGCAAAATTTTGTACAAAAATTAATCAAATTTAGTACAGAAAAAGCCACCATACCATTATCCGAAAATTCTGTTATCGGGGCTCATTTGTTGCTCTATTAGTTGCCTGATAATCAATGTATATATATAGACATGTGTGTGTGTGCGTGTGCGCGCGCATGTGTGTAATCCTTGTTTATTGTACAATCCTATTAAATTTCATTCGAATCAAGCATTTATTATCAGAGTATGAAATTGTGGTCCATGAGTTTTTATCGCTCTACCCGAGGCAAACACACACTTCGGTGATATTGGAAAAGCAAATAATTGACAATGTTGACTTTAATCATCTTACGCTTACACGATATTTTTCTCAAGAATTTTTGTCGGATTTTCACTTTTGCGTTAAAACAATTTAGTTTCGGAAATATAAACAAAACATTATTCATACTGCTGCAATGATTTGGCTTTATGTGTATATTACATTTGTGACAACGTGTCAGTCATCTTGGAAACTAAGAACGATCGCCTATAATTGTTACAGAAAAGATCATCTTTATATCATCTTCGTAAAATCATCTTTTATAAGATATTTCGGCGAGAAATGAGTACATCGATAAATCCACCGACGGTTTTTATGAAAATTGCATATTTTTATAGATGGTTCTGTATATCATTGCTAGTGAGATTAGTACATAAAAATACACACGAACGATGCTGCATAGCTATGAAAAACATGCGAGTGATGCACTTACGTGACAACATAGTAAGAAAAGAGAAATTATCAAGAAATGTCGTTGTTAAAAACAAAAAGAAATTTATAAATTAATTTATAATTCTCCATACGATCTTCAGTTATATTTATTAAAATACATAATTTAATGCGCTGTGTTTTAACCCTTTGCACTCGACGATCTTTTCGTAACAGAAAAATAGTAATTCGAAGACTTTCTGTCATAAAGTCGACGATATTTTTAAAATAGTAAATAAGAAATCGTATACAAATTAAGACGTACAATTATTTTATTTCGACATTCCAAGCATCGTTGAGTAATTGTGAATTTGATATATTAATTAACATCGATCTTTAGAATTTCATAAAATGGCGACTGAGGGTCGCTTCTCGAGTGCAAAGGGTTAACATATATTGCAAAATTAATAGTAATTTTATTATTAATTTAAGTTGGGTAATAATTTTACTATCCATATTAAAAAAGATTAAGCTGATAAGAAAACTAACTTCGCGTTTTTTCAAATTCAATGCTATATTTTACTTGTACGATAGTCATTTCAAACTCAAAGCCTACGCTGTCTTTCAAGGTCACCGAAGGTTGTTCAAACAAAATCTTTTGTTTCATTATCTCTACTACTGTGAGATATAGTCTGTTTAATCTTCGACTCTCGGGGATAGTTGAGCGTAAGTGAATCATTCCGCTTTCCTTCGTTACTGGATTTCATTTTTATTGCAGTATTACAAGTCGCGTTTCGATATAGGTATGTAACCTCGCGCTAATTGAAACAGACGACTCGATGAGTGACGAGTGATGAAGAGAAAGAGAAATAATCTGGTAAGAAAATAAAGTGTTCTCCTTCCGAGTACTTTTGTAAATTGAAATCCAGAGAATTTTAGTCTGACGATCAAAGTGTCATGGACCTTTTATAATAAGATTTACTTTTCGACAAAAGTGAATCCTTACTATGATACCGAGTTTAACTCGTTTTTGGCTTTCTCATACCAAACTTCATGAAAACAAGTTACACTTATTATACGACTAAAATTATATTTATCATGTTTTATTATGCGTAAGATTTGTACGAATTCTAAAAGATTTTATAATTTTATAGCGAACGAAATAAATATATAAGGGCCGATTAAAATTAAATGCCTTTTTAATCCACAATTTTTCATAGTTACATCATAGCACAAAGGGTCAAGAAGAAAAGAAACAATTAGCGAATTTTTGTGTATACAGGTAACCCTCCTATAACACGGTAGATGGGTTCCTAGAAAATACCGTGTTGTGTGAAACCGTATTGTATGAGACCCAGAGTCAGTACAAAAAGGGGGGTTACTTTTCGAAAATTTAGTAAAAGCAAATTTTTTTTTTAATTCTATACAAACAACTTAATTTTTATTAAAAATATAAATGTATGTACAACACAAAACAAGAAAAAATAAAAATATTATTTTAATTTAACGCAACTTTAATTTAATAAATTTCTTCGTCGTCATTGCTCATATAGAAGTACAGTGTTGTACAAAGGTTTTTGCAATTTTCTTATCGCCTTAGAGCGAAACCGTGTTATAGGATGCCGTGTTGTAGAAGGGTTCCCGCAATTTATGAATCGTATTATAGTGAAACCGTGTTATAGGATGCCGTGTTGTAGGAGAGTTCCCACAATTTATGAATCGTATTATAGTGAAACCGTGTTATAGAATGCCGTGTTGTAGGAGAGCTACCTGTACTTTATTTTTTAAGAGATTTCAGTTTTTAAAACAACAGTTATTCGAAATCTTACATAGTTTTGCATTTGAGTTTTTACTGTCAGTTTTTCATGATCACTCGTTAATTATTTAAAAATGTAGAACACAAAATGTAAATTATATGGCGAATGTTTTATGACAGAATGTACGTTTATATAAATTTGCTTGTTTATTGTCGTTTACTAAATGCGATTTCGAAATTAAACCTATATACTTTACAACACGGTGTATATTAATTTTGTTATATTTTTAGAAAGTCTTATCGAGATATAAATAATGTGTTCAATCGTAATTAATTCCTAATTCTTTATGTCGCGATTGTATGTAATTTAAAATGTGTCTTATTGTTAGTGAAAGAAATTGCAAGTAATAAAAAGCAATACGTGATACATTAAAAGAAAACCAGAGTTCGAGTATCATATTATAACGACTCGTGACGCCGATTCGCTTTCTAATTATTACATAATCAGTATTAAAGGTGTTGCAACATTACAATAGTCAGTTGGTACTTGTGATTATAATTGAAAAATTAATGAATTCTTTTTAAGTTGTATTATCAACGCAATTTAGTAAAATTTAAAATTATCTCTGCAAATAAAAATATAAATTCAAATAAGTGAATTCAAAAACAGGTAATTGAACGAATAAGTAAATTTAAATTCTTTCAATAACATTTTTCAATTTTTTATTATTATTTTTATTTTCCTTGTATTCAAGAGTGATCATTTTTGGAAGCTAATAAACAATTTTATAAATTTTAAATAAATATTAAATACATTTTATAAATACACGTATATCTAATATAAATAAAATGATGTCAAATACAATAGCAGAGACCAGAATCGTTATGAAATATCTTTAGAATGTTCCACATAACTGTCTTTCTTCTATCGGAATTCTACACGCTTCTTTAATTCATATCTATTAAAAACGCTTTTCGCGTCAGGTTGACAGTCCCCTGTCACTCGGTGCAAGTGTCCCACTAATGATCCTAATCTCTTCATCTTGTACTCGGGTAACCTTTATCCACTCGGATTCTGTTATACGTGTCACCAGGCACTCTACAGGATATCGGCTTAAATAATTAACGCGAGAGACTTGAACATTCAACCGATAAATAATATAATAATGAAACATTTGAAAATAGACCTATCAGCGAGCGAGTGTTGAATGCAAGTCCTTTTTTGACGCCATGGCTTGGACAACTGTAGCGTCCTACGGTATCGAATCTCTTCGAATTCCAAGAATGCTTATTATGCGCCAAATTAATATTGCGTGACTAGTTGAAATAATAAGGATCCAGAATGTGTGTGGTCAAAGAGAGTGTTTATTTAGAGAAAAGTGTAGAATAGTTATATTGGGACGTTAACGGAGTACCGTTTCGAACACGCGTTTGTATGTGCAATTTAGATGTTTGAAGGATTGGTGCCGAAGACGAACTGACTCGTCGATTTTGCTGTATGTCCTGTCTCGTCGTGTTCGGTCCGGAGTTTTCTCTAGTTTAGTTCTGATTGGGTAAAATAGATGTTGGTGGTGGAAAGGTAAAGAGTTTTAATTGGACAGAGGGTGTGACATAAGGACCTTTGGCTAAGGAGTAGGAAACTGTCAAGGAGCCGATTTCTGATGGTCAATGACGTGATTTATAAGTGCCGTCCGTCCGTCGCTTGTTGGGTCTGTCACAAGTGGGTCCCATCTGTCGCGTCTGGTACTAGTAAAATTCCTAATTTTGCTTTACCTTTGTAAGCTTAATCCGCTAGAACGGCGTTGAGGCACATCGAACCTCCGGAATTGCAGTCGCGGTATAAAATATAAAATAAACCGTTAGGTCTGGCAAAAGTGTAAGCCTTAGAATAAAATTATGTTATAAACACGCTCTCCGGGACGGAACAACAATGTCACATTTAGTCACAACAGTAAACTTAATTCCTTTGCTTAGAATATCCTGCGAGACTCGTGGTAAGGAAATCGGGCCAAACACGAGTATCACGGGTGAGAGACGTAGTTTGTAACGAGGTCCAATGTAAACAATACGGCACAGGCAAGTGGTCAATTTTCGTCGATGTCCTTCTGTCTCAGTTGCGTGTTATTCTTTGCCAAGTCGAACGAAATGGCTCGACGTGTGATCAACTCTATTGTTGATTATGGCACGCGCCATCGGAACCCTTTGCACTCGAGAAGCGACTCTCAGTCGCCATTTTATGAAATTCTAAAGATCGATGTTAATTAATATATCAAATTTAAAACTACCAAACGATGCGTGGAATGTCGAAGTAAAATAATTCTACGTCTTAATTTGCATACGATTTCTTATTTACCATTTTAAAAATATCGTCGACTTTATGACAGGAAGTCTTCGAATTACTATTTTTCTGTTACGAAAAAATCGTCGAGGGCAAAGGGTTAAATCGTAGGGTAAGGGGTTAATGCCTACTAAATAGATTTGAAACTTAATTAATCCATTTGCATCATTCGAAAAAATGGAAAATTGGTCCACATCATCAAACATTTTTTTTTTTTTGCATAAAAATAGAAATATTTTAAAATCATAAAGAAACGAGAGAAAAAAATGGTGTACACAAAGAATTTATAATTTTTATTTAGTTTTATGAACTTATACACTGAAAATAATTTGAGAAATCAAATTTAATAGTTTTACACAGTATGATAGTACTTGAAATGGTCAATACATATAGTCATACTGCAGTTATCACAATGACAAAATGAATCTTTTTTCTTGTTTTATGATAAACAAACTATATAACGTTTATGAGCTTTCCGTGATGAAGTTGTTTCAATGGGTATTAGAAAATGTTGTCCAGTAAATGTCGATGGTAATGATGGTCGTGGTGTAATTTCTCGTGTTGATGATGTTTTTACTTTTGGTTTATTTCGTTCAGTCATTTCTTCTGCTAATTTTTGCTCGAAGATGTGAAATGTTCTATCTGTATGAATAGTTTGCAGTCGTAATACAAAATAATAAAATCCTTAGAATTATCGAAAATAAAGGTATTAAAATAAGAATTATGGTATAAACACGTGTTTCTAGTACAAAACACGGTGCATGCGTTTTGTGACTATGCACAGAAGTTCTGTTGTTATTTACAAAAGACTAGCGCGCATATCTATACTTCGGTGATGATGGTCAGAAAAATTCTGAGTGGTACTGTTGTTCCACTGAATTTATCTTTCGTCTATGATAAGATGACTCCTAAGCCTATCGCACTTGTCAATTTGCACTCCACTTCCAGGAAGGTGTCAAATATAGCCAAAACCGGCCGTTCCAATAAAATTCCATTTATTTTTATGATTGCGTTCTCTTGTTCATGTTTCTATTTGCAAGGGTTGTATTTGCATAACAATTTAGTCAAGGGAGTTACTTTGTTCGCATAGCTTTTGCTACATTTTCAATATTGGGATTATGGGTAAAAGAAATAACTCTTGTGATATTATAATTATTTTTATTTCTCTCTTAAGGAAGGTATTTCTGACTGTCTCGTAGAGAGTCAAAACTAGAGTGAAGAAAAGAAGAAAAAGACATGCGACTGTAGCTCTTCCTGGTCCCCCAACTCCTATTCAACGCGTGAAACAAAAACCTACATCTATTTCTCTTCACAGATTAATTTTTGTATATTCGATACGTTAAGACGTATCTTATTTTCAACATTCAAAAATATCCGGAACGATCAGAAAACTGTCGAAATTATTGTAGTTCGATAATTAGTGACGGTGGTAACGAATACGAAGTATGATGAGTGTTGCAGAATTAATGATTGGTAGTGAAAGAAAATAATCAACAAATCGATAATCGTTTTAGAAAGAAGCTTGTAAATAAAAAGTTATCCTGGGCGGTCAGTTCCGCGTCATTCTTCGCTGTATACGGACATAAAAGATCGAAATCTTTTTTTCAGACATTACACTATAAATATATCTGTATAGATTGTATTATATCCTTTTTTTTATTCTTAATTAAAATGTTCTGTCTCAGTCTTCAAACACGTGAAGCACAGTGTTCGTTTTTCTAGCCTTTGAATCCGCAACAAATCTCTCTTCAGTTGTGTTCGAGGTCAACAGTGAATATCGTCAACGTAAACATTATCACGGGAAAGATACCGGACAAAGAAAAGAAAAACAAAAAATAATTGAACGCCTTTTAAGAGTTCTCGTTGCGACGGTTATTCGAAAATTATGAGACTTGCTACTTGACAATCGAGCGTATCCTAATTTCAGATAACTAATTATAAGGTAGATGACAAATAGTAATGAACACGTAACTTATGGCAAGATTAGGGCTGACTTTATTCTTTTAACTATGGTATATTTATACATTAGTTTCGGTGAGCGTTGTCTGGCAGTGCGGATATGAAGTGCGGATTGCTTTTCGATGATCTCTGGAAGTCTTGATGTGCAGATTGCTTTGATGGTCCCTGGAAGTCTTGATGTGCAGATTGCTGCGATATTACTTATCGATGATTCTTGAAAGTCTTGATGTGTAGATTGCTGGGATAGTCTGATGTGTAAATCTGCTGAGATAGGCCGACGTTACAACATTAACATTCTTTCCACGGAAGATCGCGTTCATTGTCCTTTGGAGGCATTTCGGGGCATTTACAAGTCCGAATCAACTCTCAACAATTTATAATGTCCATCGGGCGTTACAAAAATCAACTTTTCGATGATATCCGCTGTTTAAGGAGGTATCAAGAGGGTATCGCGTCGTTCCCTTGATCTTCCTGGTCGCGTGGTCTCCGCCCGAAATACGGATCTTAAATCGAGGGATACAAAATATTTTTTCCGCCTAAAATTTGGTCGTCTATAAGCGATAACGGATATTTCGCACGTTTAACTCTTTGAGGCATAGCATTTCAGATAATAAAATTGCCCCATGTTGCATAGAAATTCTATTCCGTTTTGAATGAAACAAAATTGGTATATTTTTACTAATAAAGAAATCATAATGTAAAGATATAAAAGAATAATAATAATAATATTGGATGGCGAAAACTAGTTTTGAGACATCCAAAACTGACGGAACAACAAGAACAGAATAGGACACACACAAAACTCATAAAATTAATTTAACTTAGGAAAAGAACACCAAGATAACGCAACGAAAACACACAAGGACGCATTCTAATTTAACTCTCTTTCCAACACCGAGCGACTCACGCTCGTGCCGGTCGCAATTAATTTTTAAGGACTCGGTTTTGGTCGTCAAGGACCCTGCTTTTATGCTTTTCTTAACCTACGCTTCATCTCCCCGTAGGGACTCCGCAACTTAATTTTGTTACCCAAAATAACTTTTGCATTTGCTTCTAGAAAATATTGATCGGTTTATAATTTGTTTTTGTTGGCAATGGTCGATTCGCGATATCTTTCGAAATGGTATCCTAGAATAATTCAATTGAATTTGTTGTTCTAGGGTGGGACTCAAATAGCCTCACCGTCCCATGTTGAATGTTGCCAACACAAGTGAATACATTTATAACATTTGTTGAACCTATTACCAACTGTTTTACGTAAATAAGACGAAATATAAACCTATACGCGTGCAGTTATTGCAATATTTCGTGATGGGACTAAAAATGTGTGGTAATGGTTACATAGATTTTTAAATATGTATGTATTGGAATTGGTGGAACAAGTATGCATGGAATGGAAATATTTACTGAATTCAGGTTACTATGATAAATCAGTATGCGTATAATGATTGAGGTGTTATGTGAATTGTACATGCCAATGTAATGTATGGAAGAAGAAAGAAAAAAAGAGAGTAATTTGACATACGTTAGTTACAATTGAATTTTAATAGTGAGAAGACGTGTGAGAGAGTAATCGTGATAAATTAATTATATTTCAACGTAATATTTGTGTTTGATAATCTTTGTAATTAAATAAATAATTGTTCTTATTGTTATTAAATTTCATCCACCACTAACAAAATGTCCCATCATGCATCGGTGCGTCAAAACGACGCATCAAAAAGGTGGGGCACTTTTAATTCCAGCGTGCCCCAAAGAGTTAATAATTTTATTTAGAGCTCGATAATCAACGCACATCCGATAATCTCTCGTCTTTTTATTCACGTACAGTACTAAACTTGCATATGGAGACGTGCTTTCTGTAATAACATCGGGTGATTTTACTTCCTCTATTACCCGTTTCATCTTCTCACACTCCCCAAGGGACAGACGAACTGGTCGTGTAATGATCGACTCATCGATTGAAAGATCTATTTGCATTTCAGAAACGTCGGCACACCTAAGTTCGCGAACGCTTAGCGAAACATTTTACAATACCTATTCGAAATATTTAGTAAACGAATTTGTCGCTTTACGCTGTTATATATCATCACTAGGTTGATCTTTCTTGGCGACGATTAGTGACGGACGGTTCTTTGAGGAAGGTTGTGTCTAGCTTCGAAGTGTTAAGTGGACTATATTTTAGGAGAACTCTCTTCGTGACTGTTCTGTCGGTGGTTCTATAAGCTTCCTCTGTCTACTGATTGGTTGCGAATAATATTGGGGGTGTGAGCTAGCTCCAGCGTCTTTCGGTGGTGGTGGTTGTTTAAACAATCTGTGTCCTTGTGCCTGTCATCTTGAGGGTGATATATTGTTGCCTCTTACGGTTTACCTAAGTGGTGGCTTAGGTGACAATGAGCGTATAGAAATCAAGGGACGCTGACAATAAGGACATAAAACAGTCTTCCACTTGACCTGGGACATTGCGGTCCTAGGGCCGCAACACTGGTACTTGTAAAATTTCAGAGCCTTCACATTTAGATACATAGTCTGTCCTAAACAAAAGGATGAACGGAATACCGGAAACATTTCAAGGATTAACAGCTATCATATCTGATAAGTTTTCGATTCTGCACGAGCAAGTCCACTTCCTTTATTTTCCAGTTTTGCTCTGCCTTTCTCAAGAAACTAATCTCGGAAGCATTTGATGAAGCCATCCCGCCTGGCACTCCTAATATTTCGCGTCCTAGCAAGATTTCCTTATCAAGCTATCCAATAGAACGCTGATATAACGTTATCCACGACTACCTTTACTCCCGATTGAGCTACCGGTAACCCCATCGTGTTATTAAACGCCATCGTGACAGTGGGTCCTCTAAGATTGAAGCTGCATCGATCGAGCTACCGTTTTTTCGACCAGAGGACAACCGCTTCTTAAATCGAGCTCTTCCCTTTTCATTAATTTTACATTTCTTTAACGGCTTTTCAATTGACATCGCTCCAACCCGACTGAAGTCTAGTACTTGCAGTGGTTCTAGTCCAATTTTCCTCGATGATATTTTATCATTCTGCTTCTCTTAAAATATTCAATTTCTATGTGGGCAGTGAGCTTGCAATAGGAACATTTAATCACGGGCTTATTTTTCTTTTGCACCTTGGAAACCTTTTATTGGGATTGTGAGTTCTAATAGTAAAATAACTACGATATATATATTCTCTAATAAGCCTTTTATTTCACAAGGAAGGTACCCTTCTACAAGAAGGTAACACTTCTATAACACGGTAGATTGGTTTCTAGAAAATGTATTGTGTGAAACCGTGTTGTATGAGACCTAGAGCCAGTACAAAAAGGGTGTTACCTTCCGAAAACTTATTAAAAACAATTTTTTTTTTAAATTCTACATAAACAACTTAAATTCTATTAAAAATATTAGGGGGAGGAAGAAGATAAAGAGGAGAACACGGAGCGTGGGAGGGGAAGGTAGAAGAAGACGAAGAAGCAGGGAAGGACGGAGCGATAAGGGACAAGTGCATGAAAAAAAGGAAACGGAAAAATAATGGTACAAAGGGGAAACCAAAGATGGGGGGTGGGATAAGATATGGTTTTAAGTGTGTAAATAAGAGTATGTTTGTTAAATTAGGTTAAGTTATTATTATGTTTGTAGCATAGGCTGTTATATCGTTATTATTGTATTGTAGTGAGAGTAGTTATATATTTTATATAAAATAAGCAATATGTATGGAGGATAAGGAGAGACGGAACCCTTGTAATCCAGTAGGAAAACAATAAAGATTTATCTATCTATCTATTAAAAATATTATTTTAATTTAACGCAACTTTAATTTAACAAATTTCTTCGTCGTCATTGCTCGGTATAATCAACGGAGTTTTCTCGGTGGAATGATATTGCCTTCACTTTCAGAACTTCTTTCTTCATTTAAAGTTCTTGCATCTTCTTCCCTCTTAAAAAAATCTGTAATTTCACTTTGCTTGCTGGTTCTTACCAGATCATTGTAAATTTCTCGGTATGGAGCTAAACAGTTTTACAGCTCCCTTTTGAATTTTCGGCTTCTTTCAGCGGAAGGGTCTGCATTCAAAAGAAATGATTCGAGATTTTCAGCTAAGCTTAGGCCTTCTTGTAATTTTTTAATGTTAAATTATTAATTGCACAATCTTCGCCAGTGCTAGTGTCCTCAGAATCGTTTGATTTATAGCTTTAGATGTCATTTCCATCAAATCCGTTATAGTGAAACTGTGTTATAGGATGCCGTGTTGTAGGAGAGTTGCCGCAATTTATGAATCTTGTTTAGTGAAACAGTGTTGTAGGATGCCGTGTACTAGGAGATATATTCTACCTGTATATATTTCGTCTAATTCTACCTCTGACGAGGAGAGTGCAAGTTCTTCGAGTCACCGATTTAGTTGAAACTTTGTAGATTTGTAGATATCGTCATGCAGTTTAAGAAAATATATCATTATAGCGGCAACTACTCAATACTTTTTGAGATATTTACGATTAAAGTTTTATTATTTCTTTAATTATAGATTTATTTTTAATACTTTTCAAGCGAATTTGTGACTTATCACCAACGGTCGGGGATTTCTATGCTTAATGACCGAGGTTCGAGTCCCTTCCATAATCGGTAATTTTTTCTATCTATTTTTATTTTGCGTTTATTTTTCATTTATGAAAACATTGTAACTAAACAATTGTAAATAAATTTTCTTAATAAAAAAATTTATTTTTTACGCTTTCTTATGCAAGTATCTATTTATTACAAAATAATAAGAATATTATGCAAGAAACATACTTCTCTATAGCAATCTTATTTACTACTGGAAATACGAAACCTATCGCACGTGTAAGTATTAATTATTAAATTAAACATTGTATAAGAATGTTGCCTATAATTCCAACTTTGTTGTGCAGCTATAAATGTTCATAAATTAATTAGAAAAACTTGGAAATTTATTAATTTTCTACTGCGGAATAAATAAAAATTTTACTGCCTGCAATCAACGCCATCTATGATTTGGGCTCAAAAATCAAGAAAGTAACAGGAATATAGAATAGGCGCGGAGGTCGTCGAAGAGCTCGTCACGTGACAGACAAGAACAGAGAGGGGATAGAAAAGAATAGAAGGGCTCCAAAATTGAAAAGTTAATAAATTACCCAATTTCCGTAATTAATTTATGAACTTTTATAATTTCATTGCAAAGCTGGAACTTCAGGCAACATTCTTAAATAATTTTCGTAAAGAATTTAACTGTAAATTGTTAGTTATTAATTTTTGTTTGATGGTGTCTATGATTTCGTAACCACGACCATCACGATCTTCCGTGAAAATATTTAATATTAAACTAAACTAAACTTAGGAATCAACATTTACATGTATTTCATTACGTAACTAAAAACCAACATATTGTTACAAATCGTGGGTGTAATTCTCATTCTTGAATTTCGATCGTTGGATTGTCGAAGAGTTTTAAAACGTCAGAATAGATTTTCCCTACTGAAAAGTTTGACAGCACTCTCTGAACTTCGACGGAAATAATTCCTTTTATAGTCAACAACCGATTGTTATTTAAACCGAACATTATGGGAGGTGCTGGTTTGTTCTGCACTGAAGTTACGATCCGTTCATCTTGACCGAATACCGGGTGGATATGATTTCGTAACAATATGTTTTTAAAAATAATATTTAAGTTATATATGTAGGATAGCAGAACTGGTCTTGAGACACCGAAAATTCACGAAAGAACAAGAACACGATAACACAAACTCAAAATTCGTAAACTGATTTAACTTAGGGAAGGAAAACCAAGATGACGAAAACACACAAACACGCACTCTTTTAAAACTCTCTTTCCAACACCTAGCGACTCACGCTTGTGCTGGTCACAACTGATTTCTAAGGACTCTGTTTTGGTTGTCAAGGACCACGCTTTTATAATTTCCTTGACCTACGCTTCTCCTCCCCGTAGGGGAGCCACGCAACTTAATTCTGGTATATAGAATAACTTTTCGATTTGCTTCTAGAAGATATCGATCGGTTTACAATTTGTTTTTCTTGGCAATAGCAGATTCGCGATTTCTTGTGGTATCCTACATATATATATATATATGTAGGAATTGTAAAAGTGAGAGTTAGCGTAAAGGAAACTTCGGGCCTTGTCTAGCTGACGGCGGGCAATAAACAGTAACCTAGGGTTCAGACTGAATGTCTAGAGCAACGTCTAAAGTGAGCGTGGAAGGACGAGTGACCGCGTGCAAGGATCGGATGAACAGAATATTTATGACTGTATGGAATGCAAGCGAAGAGCGAAAGGCGCCTGAATGTTTAGGGTACGTGACCCACCGAGAGCGAGGCTATGAAAAATGAGTGATCGAGGAAGAAAGCTTGAGTGTGAAAGAAGACAGAGTGCAAGGTTTAAATGATGGTGCAAGGGCTGTCCTGGGGCAGTCTTGTTTATGAAAGTTGTACACCAAGTTTGAAAGAGAGTCGAGTCGGTGGTAGTTCGAAGTGTGTTGGGTGTGGATTGTGTAATTAGTTTAATCTTTTAGTTTGTATTTTTATTCTTAAGTCTCTTTAGCTCATAAATAAAATATATTGGAATTAAGATAACATCTTTGATTCCAATATATTTGCCAATCAAAAATATATCTCTACATGTATATGTGCAATGAACGATGTGATTTGGAGGGAAATTTGGGGAGATTATAGGGCGATTCAAGGGTGATTTGCGAAAGGTGAGATTATGGTTTGGAAGAAACTTATTTATCGCGTCTATGGAATTTTTGTGGAATTTATGTAGAATTCTGAGTCAGGTAGAATTTCTTGATGAATTTGGAATTTAATTAGAGTAAAAATAGAGTTGGTTTGGTGATGTGGAAGATGGTAGGAGTTAGAGATGATTAGGTATGACGTGAAGTGGTTATGGCAGAATAATAGAGGGTTGAGAGGTGAATCCTGGTTTGGAAGGAATTTCAATTTTGATAGTAATTTATTTAATTATGAAATTGTGATTTGTAAGGAGTTTCTTTGTTATTTGTGAAATGTAATTCTGTGAGTATAGATTGCATGTTTAGCTTAGTAGAAAAATTTGAGGTGATATAAAACGATACATTTTATGGTCCTTCGAGCCGGATAGTAACCTGTGACGCGATTCAGTCCTGGACACTATCGTTTAACAACTTTGCTTCTAGTCTTCATGGATCATAAGGTTTTATGAACATAAGATTCTATGAATATACCTATATTTATTTCTTTTCTACAATGTAGTTCTATTATTTGCATAAATAATCCTAGCTACTTGGGCAATTCTGTCGTGGCTAAAGGCTCAATATTATCTAATTAAGGTTAATATCTAATATGATTTCCACAATGTACTATAATGGCCAGTCTTAAGGTATGTTTTTCATACCAAAGCATACAAAGAAGTATTATTTTCATCATACGAGTCCAATTATACTGGATACGTTTTAACATGAATAACATTCTCTTAAGTCTCTTTAGCTCGTAAATAAAATGTATTGGAATTAACAACATCCTTTATTCCGTATATTGCCAATCAAAACATATCCCTGCATATATAGTAATCAAATTTTTAACGAGCCAAATTGATTCAGTCTGTAAATCTAGTGTTATTATAAATTTCTCGTGAAACGTTGATACCGTCGGTGTTCGACTCGATTACAGTTTAGCGTTCGACGTACCTTACAATTAGCCAATTTTCTTGCTCACGATCATTGAACTGGTTGCTCAATATTAACCTTTTGCACTCGAGAGGTGAGCCTCAGTTACCATTTCATAAAATTTGGAAGATCAATATTAATTAATATATCAAATTTAATGTAATGTAACGGTGTGCGAGGTATCGAAATAAATAATTCTACAATTCTATTATTATACAATTCTTCATTTACTGCTCAAAAAAGTATCGTCAGTTTTTTAGTAGAGAATCTTTGAGTTTCTACTCTTCTCTAGCCAAAAAATCGTCGAGTGCAAAGGATTAATTTGTTGGACAACATTGACAAAGCGTAGCGTGGCGGATTTACGACCCACCGGAATTCAGCGAAGAATTCAACCGCGACGCAACAGTAGCTTTTCCTGTATAGCATGCATCACATTATCTTATCCTCCCATTAGTTCTTTCATACTCAGTCATCTTCTTCAGGTCAAATGATTTCATTCTAGTCTCAGTGTTAATATGGCAAAATCTTGGATGCAATAGCAAATCTTCGTCAATTTCTGCGGCATGTGTCTCCTCAATTCACTCGTATTAGCATTTGCTTCAACTACATAAAGATGATTGCTTCTGCACGCTATGCGCAGTATCCTCCTCGTGCTTATATTTCTTACTCTTATCGTGTCATTCTTCATTACATCATACTCTTTCTTCTCAAATTACGCAACAGACATGAGATTCTTTTTGGCGTCAGACACACAGTATACATTGTCTAAATTTATTCGCTTCATGCTCATCCCGATATGCATATTTTACACTTTGCATTCCAAATCATTCTGGATGTTAGCTACCAGCTACTCGTGCATTTATGAACCCTCATATTATATAGTATAGTTTTGGAACCAAGTAACGTATTATAATAATATTGGTCATATATGAATTGGCAGACATCGAGAAATATATATTTGCCAAAAAAAAATCAATATTTTATTTTTTATAATTTTCTACAGTATAAACTTTGAGGCACACTCCAATATGCATTGCAGGCTGATTTATGCACGTTTGACAATAATAAGTAGTTTGACGTCTTCCACCAGGTGTTTTCCTGTCAAAACAAATAATACAGTCCCATTTTCTTTCTCCCACATCGGAAATATGTAGTTTATTATTTAATCTATTGTCCATCGTGAGCACACGTCTCATGTTCTCTTCTGACGTAAAACCCGCTGACATTTATTTTATATATCTTAGTAATTTTGCCATATTTGGATTTGATTTCTTGTGCCATTTTGAGAGAAAACGTCAGGGAAATATGCATTTCTTAAGAAGTTGTGCTGGAATAAACTGATTTCCAGTAATCACTAAATTTTAATATCCCTTCAGAGGGGACATCCGAGTGATATGCTAGAATTACGATGTCCCCTGAGAGGGGGCAACGGAGTGCAAAGGGTTAACATTGGAACTACCATGGGAGTCAAAATGACTGCTTTCGGATACTTTATTTTCGCGATTGCTGAAAATGGGCAGCTGCTTTCCGTAAAAATTATACCGATTTTCGTTCAAATAGAGTCAGAATTGCGTATACGTCCTTAATTTCATTATATTATATTTGTTGCGTCCCGAACACTGCAACTCGCTCGGGGAGTTTCGCGGGATTGTAAGGCTCGTTACGCTGTTTCGGCAATGTTGCTGGGATGCGGCCCACTCTAACTTGATAGAGGTAGGCCTGGTTATTGTTGAACTGCAGGGAGTTCTATAGCAGACTGTTTCCTGCGCTGAGTTGTTGGTGGGTCTCGATGATGATGCTGTGGTCGTGATGGAGTTTTTAGGAAGAATCTTTTGTGAATGCCTTGTCTCTCTTTATAAGGTTCGTCTCTCTACTGATTGGTTGGTATAATATTAGGGGTGTGTGCTAGCTTCAGCGCCTTTCGGTGGTGGTGGTTGTTTTAACAATCTAGGTCCTTATGCCTGTCGTCTTAAAGGGTAATATATTGCGGTGGTTTAGGTGACAATGAGTGTATAGAAGTCAAGGGACGCTGACGGTAAGGACACAAAACAGTCCTCCACTTGACCTGGGACATTGAGGTCCTAGGGTCCCATCAATATTAATTAATATAAATTGCGTGCACTATATTTAGATATACATTACAGACCTATAATTTTGATGTTAATATCGCAGTATCTACATCTTTGGCTTCTAGCATAAAGTTACTGTGCTTTTACAGGCTGCCTGCAGTATTAACCTTTTGCACTCGAGAGACGCCTCTCAGGCGCCATTTAATCAGATTCTAAAAATGGATGTTAATTAATATAACAAATTTACAATTACCCAACGATGCGTGGAATATCGAAGTAAAATAATTCTACGTTTTAATTTGCATACGATTTCTTATTTACCGTTTTAGAAATATCGTCAACCTTATGGCAGAAAGTATCCAAATTACTATTTTCCTGTAACGAAAAAATCGTCGAGTGCAAAGGGTTAACTATTTCCACGTTAAAATTTTTAAAAGTTGCGAATCAGTCTTTTCGATTACTCATACGGTGCGTGCAACCGCTGTATAGAATCCACGTATCATTCAAATACATGTGGGATTGGAATAAGTACGGCCCTGGAAGAATGCCAAGTGTGTTTGGGCTTAGGATGGAAGTGACCGCGTGCAAGCGAATTAACTGCAAAGAATGTTTATGGTAAGGTCGAGCGAAAGTTTAGGGATGCGTCCAGAGTGATTGAAGTACCTGGCCCACGGAGGTTGCGTGGGAAAGAGGCATGATTGGAAAGGAAAGCCTGGACATGAATGCTTTAAATAAGGGTGCAAGGGCGCGGGCAGCTCCAGTCTTCACGGTCTACGGTCTAGAGTCGACAGTCCTTTACGGTTTCCAAGAGTCTTTAGGAAGTTGCTAATAGTGTGTCAGTATGTAAGAAGCCAAAGTCGAACATGCCCATAGCGAATCTCTCTTGTTTCATAGCCGTTAGTCTACGTATAAGCTTATTGTATCTTATTAAGAAGTAAAGCAACGCTATTTTAGCCCATTCACCCAAACCGATCCTACATACATATGGTTCATGAACAATAAGAACTCACCATCTATTCTTATATTCTATGTCTTTTATTCGACTTTCAACTATGCACAGAATCGCATGTCGAAGGTGTTAGAGTTTGACTTTAGAATTTTCATGAACCCCGATGTAATTATGCAATAAGGCTTTCCTTTTTGCAGGACACACGTATTTACAGTTCATCGACTGTCACAAGAAGGAAACACGAATTTGCACGTAACCAAGCACGCACACATGCACGCATAAGTCACACGTATGTCGCAATCAATACGCTCTTCGACTATTTGATTTCAATTTCTTCGCGTACAGACAACTTTCCGATAACTGAAAAATAGAAATACAGCTGGAAAATATAATATACGTTATATTGAAAATCGATCATGTCAAGTTTCGAGAACATAACTCATACATTAAACAAATAAATTTAATAAATTTAATTTCGAAAGTTATTTGTATTCTGTGTCATTCTGCTACATATTTATTTGTTTATGAAGGAATTTATTGTTTATCGAGTGGTATTGGCTACAGCGAAATATTTGCTTGATGAACAGCAGTCGATAAATTACGTGCTACACGGTTATTATTTATTAATCGAAGAACGGAAAACACCGCGATTTAAAGATAATTGCGAGTTTGACGCTAAGTGACTAATTTGAAGGAATTCAGGTTTGAGAGCAGTCATTTCTACGTTATAATGTCATCATAGTGACAGTAATTATATGACAATCAATTAGTAATAATTACTGCAACGAAAGTACAATTATCCTTCGGAATACGTGGTTTTATCCTGCTTTGAAGACGCCGTTACTATACTTGTGGTTGTAAAGAAAAATATCGCATGATCCAATCTCGACAAATTTTAGTTCTCCCATCAAGAGAAGGTTCTAGCCTTGAATTTAAAAAAATTGACTTTGTACATTTTTTAATTTTTTGATGCTTGAAAAATATATAGTTAAAAGGAAATTCCAAAATTTTTTAAAGTTTTTAAATTTCCAAGGTTATAAAGGCTTATATATGACCGTTGCTATATGAGAAAATTTGTGAAGGATAAAGCAACGCATTTAAGGGCCATCCTAAATTTAAATCCTTATGGAAATGTAGTAGTGAGCTAGAAATGAGCCGTTCATTGCACAAATCGATTAACTCCATAAAACAAAAAGTGGAGAAATGCAATGAAATAATGTATATTGTTTTTTAAAATTCCCTTTATAATTTAAATCAAAATAAATATCGTAGAATGCATAAATACAAATGTAACTTTCATCTAACAATATGTAAAATTTATAAGAAAAAATAGCCAAAAGGTAATCGTTAGTAATGTTACCATTTTTATGTTACTGGAAGAGTTAATCGATTTGGCAAGTGGAAAATGTAATAAATTTAAATTTTACCAAATTTTACTTAAATTCTGATAAGACGGCACTAAAAAATTCACCGTTATCATTCATGGCTTGCTAGTGCATTTGAGTTGCATTATTGCAACGATTTACCTTAGAGTAGGGAGTTAATCAAAGTGACCTCTGAAATAAATTATTTATTATTTAGTGGCCAAAAAATTTTTATCGTTTAATGATGTTAATCTTAATTATCAAGGAAGGTTATTATAAATATAAAAAGTTATGATTATAGCAAGTGCTTTGACAATTAAATTTAAGATTTTTCAAAAAGTGCAGTTAATCGATTTGTGTAATGAACGGCTTATATAACGTTCAAATACTTTTGTGAGCTACTGTAGGTACTATTAGGTTTATAGAATTTATTTCAATATACTATATTGTGTCATATTGTCGATGTCGATTGAACAAATATTTTCTCATTTTCGCCTATGATTTTCTAAATACCTCAAAATTACACGGATTTTCAACTACCTTGTATATCGATGTCTCGAATTCTTACGCATTTCAGAAGACAGTTCTAATTAATATTTCCTAATTTCGACTTCTAATTTACGTTATCCGGAAGCTAAAGTCGAGGATCCTATTGATTGTGTTAATTTTTAAGAAAGGAAAGTAGAAATTGATTCTAAAGTGACTTCTTAGAAAAGTAGAGGGGGAAAGTGAGTGAGTGGGTGGGTGAATGTTTCTCCCGTGACTACCAGAAAGGGAAAAGGCCTTGAATTTCTGGCAAGTTGCTTGTAATTGGGATAAACGATGCGTCACTGTACAGAAAATTAAGGTCAGATTTTTATAGATGCGTTCTGATGACCACAGAACTTCTCAAAATAGATATTTTCTATCCACGTAATGAATAGCTTCGTTTTGAATCACGTTTAAAGATTATCCAGTGTTAACAACCATAATCTCGTTGAAATATTCAATATTTTTTAAATTTTGTATAAGCTGCCAAAAATTGCGACCTTTTTCGTAATTTTTTCGTAATTTTTTCGTAATTTTTATTGTTGTTATAAATTTTATTTATTGTTATTTATTCTTGTTATAAATATTGTTTATTATTGTCGTAAATAATAGAAATAAGTTTTTTCTTTAACTATACCTAATTTCATTATACTTGATGCAATTATTCTTTTCGTAATAAACGAAAACATATATGAAAGCGTGTTACGATTATGACAATTTTATACACTTTTATTTTAAAAATTATCGCGTACCGTGGGATCTCATTAAATTCAAAGTACATATCGTTAATAATGCAGAAGTTTCGAAACACTGTTTTAAAATAAGGATTTTAACTATCTAAAAAGGAACGAGACTTTAATTGAATATAGAAATAAAAATGAATTCTTAAACAATAATCGAGGCTATCAAATTCTGAATTATACGAGATGCCATAAAATTATGATATTTTTAAGAATATAAAGGAAGAATTATTTTTGATAATTTCCTTGTCCTGCTGTGCTTTATCAAATTTCCACCATGAGCTTCAAAAATTTACTATTACTTTAAACGCAGATATTGAATTCTAATATTTCCAAATTGCATTTATTCTTCGTATATAGTTTTTGATAATTGTGCTCAAATTATCTTTTATTATTTCGAGCTTACCTATTTGAAATAAACCTCGAAGATTCGTTTTATTGAGGTAAAGATAAGTAGGTCTCAATTATATACTCTGTTGAAGAGGTAAATAACGTGTTTTGCTATTCAACCCATCGTCATCCATCATAATGGAGGCCAAACAGGAGCAGACATCTGGTTGACTAAAAGTGATGCATGACCGTGTATACACTTTCACGATTATCGATTAAAATGGAGAAAAGAATAAAAAAGAACCGCAGAGAAAAGGATAATTCACAGGACCTCTTAGCCAGTATCGATTGGATCACTCGAAATATTTTCGTTGTTTTTAACGACGAGCAAATGGTGGAAGGAAAAAATTTGAGTTGATTTTGCAATTGTAATTACATATTTTTAACTATATTTTGTTATATCAAATTTCAATTATCGATTTAAGAAAAAGGGTAATACATTGGTATAAATAGGGAAAATATTGAAAAATATCTCATTGCACGTTGTAATAGCTATATATTGATATAAAAAGGCAAATTGTTTTGAAAATCGAAGACAAATAGGATAATGAACAATATACTCATTATAAGCGTAATATATATATATAAACACTATATGTATAATAGACAGAGATACTGGAAATAAATACAGCTGATATTTTACAGTATGTATATTGGAGAAGATATTGAAGGGTACTGACACTTTCAAATTTTGTTGTCATATATTGAGCTAAAACTAATGGAATTTAAATTTCCGGAAACGGGCGTGTATAAATAATACCTAATAAACGGAAAAAAAAGAAAAAAAGCAGAAATGTTTTGGTAAAATTTAATAATAGTAATTAATAATTCGTAAAATCACAAAAGTTACTAATTTATAGGAAACGAAAATTGTCATTCAGTACTAATTAGAGTAAATTTTTAATTATATAAACAAACAACATATTTAAATGATAGAATAATATTTAAACTTTATTTCTATATTCGTTGAAAATAAAATGGAATTCTCTCAGTGTTGTGCATTCAATAAGGAGCAATTTTAATGGTACATTCACGTTTTCCTTTGATCAATTTTCTTCTTTTGTTCTTCTTAAAATTTGAGGCATCTTTTCAGAAAAGAAGTCAAACGGAAAATTAAAGGGCTACTCCATAATTTATTTTAAGTTATCAAAGAATCTGTTCGACATTAGGTTGATTGAAACTGCATAATTTTTTTCTGTATATACAAAAATTTATTTACAAGTACAACTATTATTATTACATCATTGTGTATTTTTAAATCGAAGATTAAATTTTAACCCTTTGCACTCGAGGGGTGATCTTCAGTTACCATTTCATAAAATTTGGAAGATCGATATTAATTAATATATCAAATTTAATGTAATATAACAGTGTGCATGGTATCGAAATCAAATAATTCTACAATTCTATTATTATACAATTCTTTATTTACTACTCAGAAAAGTATCGTCAGCTTTTTAGTAGAAAATCTACTCATTTTCTATATTTTTAGTTTCTATGTTTTCTACGTTTTTGAATTTCTATTCTTTTCTAGCCAAAAAATCCTCGAGTGCATAGGGTTAATAATAAATCACTGTGTAAATGTCGATTTGAAAATAAATATTTTATTTTCTAAATAGAACATTTTAGAATATTTTATCGGAGGAAGAGTTTAAAATGATTTCATCGAATAAGAATGCATGCTTCATAGCGTTCGTTGCTTCATAGATTACCAAATACGTACATATATACGAACGTGGTCGATGTATCAAATTCGTACGATATTATTTTGAAATATTGCAGTGAAACTCTCCTAATTCTAAATTTTCAGCCGAACTTCGATATATTTATAAGTTACTAAAAATGTACTAAAACCCTAAATAGATGGGCCAAATGCTGTTATTCAGTAAATAACGTTATTCAGTGCTAGTTTATGACGATCGGCTACTGCGGCCAGGTATTATTGAAAAAAATCGAAAATTCTCTTAAGAATCGACGAAGCAGCGGACTGATTTTTCTGTAGACGCACCAAATGCTGTTATTTAGTGAATAACGTTACTCTGAGCAGTTTGGAGATGATCTGATGAAACGGTCAGATTTTGAAAAATATCGAACATTTTTGTAAAAATCGATGAAACAACTCGAGCTGCTCGTGATGTGGCGAATTTTTAGGTCATGTTTCCTTTAATTATTCTTACAAAATATTTATAGATATCGTCTTTTAATATTACAACTTCCGGTTCGTAATTTGTACGTAAATATGATACAGATGATAATATTTAAACTGGTATACTAAATAAAATAATAAAAGAACAAGTAAAATATTATGAACTGTTAAATCTATTTCTTTCATTCTTAACCTTGTATCACTATGAAAATCATTACGTTTATGTGGATAAATTCGTCTTAATTCACGTTTTCATATAACTTGAAAAAGATATGCGTTATATTTAAAAACCGAAGGTCACCTTCATTTATTGAAGAATATTGCGGATCTAAGAAATTGGATTATACCATCGTGTCATCGGTAAAATATACTATAACTTTTTCAAATACTTATCATTTATAGGGCACAATCTCGGTCACCATGCGCAGTTACGTTTTTACTCGAACAAAAATCAGCGTTAATTTTGTTAAAATAAAGGGGAATATAATATAAAATAAAGTGGAAACATATTTCCACTAATTGAGAAACTAAAAAATGTTGTATCGCTTATTATGATACATTCGATAGTTTTAATATCAATTATTCAAGTTGCTGAATGTATATAAATATATAATATATAATATGTTCCTTGATACTAAAATTCATTCTCCTGTTATATTTTTCGCTCATGCTTTCATGTATATTACATCATAAAATAGATTACCATTTCAACGTTAGTATAGCGTTTAATAATAAATTAAACCTAAATGAGACTAATAATATTATCCCTATCGTTATCGATGATGAGAATTGAATTGGTACATTTACATTTGTTTAAACATTTAAGAGCTAAAATTTTCTCCAGAGCATGTCTGATATTTGGTAAGCCAAGAAAATATGACTTGCAGATCTATGTTTCGATTGAATTTTAGAGGAATTCTGTTGGATTGTAAATCCGTCTCGTCGTCTTGGAATGAATATTAGCCAACTGTACCAAGTACTTCCGCTGATCTACTTTCGTTCGACAATCCTGGTCAGTGTGAATTGTCTCGTGGCAGTTGGTGATGGAGGAGCAAGAAGGTTGACAGACTTCTCGATCGCTAGAGAAATGGGACGAACGCGTAGACAGTTACTCGCGACCGATGACGAGAGATCAGCTCGAAGACTATCTGGTTCGAGACGAAGAATGATTGCCTAAGGAGAAGAACCGTTTAACCTATTCACCGTCAACGAGATATCTCGTAGCAAACGTGTGTATCAAGACTGCCGACTACGAGATATCTCGTAGTTTGCACAAGTTTAGATTGATTGCAATTGATCATGGAATAAATTATAGCCGTTTGAGCTAGAAATTATTAGAAAAGATGAACGACTTTTTCGTTTTCAAATTACTATAAAAGCCATTTTAGTACTATATGAGCCGTTCACTGCACAAATTGATTAACTCCATAAAACAAAAAGTGGAGAAATGCAATGAAATAATGTATATTGTTTTTTAAAATTCCCTTTATAATTTCAATCGAAATAAATATCGTAAAATGCGTAAATACAAATGTAAGTTTCATCTAACGGTATATAAAATTTATATGAAAAAATAGCCAGAAGGTAATCGTTAGTAATGTTACCATTTTTATGTTACTGCAAGAGTTAATCGATTTGGCAAGTGGAAAATGTAATAAATTTAAATTTTACTAAATTTTAATTAAATTCTGATAAGACGGCACTAAAAAACTTCATGGCTTGCTAATGCATTTGAGTTGCATTATGACTATACCAAGTGCTTTGACACTTAAATTTAAGATTTTTCAAAAAGTGGAGTTAATCGATCCCTACATGCCTCCAATTTTTCATGACATTTTAAGAATCTCAAAAATCATAATGATAAAAGCCTAAAATGATAAAAATGGATTAGTTTTCAAAAATAATTTCATTAAAATTATTGTTTCAAATAAACTCGTAGTCTTTTATTGCTTTAAGTCATTTATAGGTCATTCAGTTCATTTTGAAAATGGTCTAAATCAATTCAAACTTTGAAAACAACATTTTCGTATGAGATTCACACAAAATTTCACATTCGTAATAAATTTTTATTAATCAAGACTAATAAAATTCTAAATTAAAATGTTGCATAATATAAAAATATTTTTTTAATTTATTCAAATGTAATCCATTAAATATCTCGAAATAAAAAATATATGACTTAGACCACTTTCATAATTATGGGAACAAATGTGTCCCACGTAAACGCGTTGCTATGGCCGAATACACATATACAAGAAACACATATATGCGCCCACTGTTGCGGCCCTAGGACCCTCGTGTCCTTATTGCCAGCGTCCCTTGATTGCCCGAGTCCCTTCAATCCCCTTACCACATCTCCTACAATAAATATATTTGTGGGGGTCCCCTCCTCTCCTGCTATTACTGTAGTCCTGGAAGAGGCGAAAGGAAAAGAAAGGGATGCGTTTCGTTTCAGCCCTGCTAGTGGACTCATCGGTAAGGCTACCTAGCAGGCCATGCCTTAAACGGAGATACTATTGGAATATAGGACAGAAAATTGCATATGTAGCAAGAGGAGGTTTTAGATTTGCGAGAAAGTCCTCGAACCTCCTTCAAGTTGTAATCCATCTATTCGCGATGGTCGCCGCATATTATTTTTCGTATACATATTCATAATCCATTTCCATAAAGAAATTCGCTACAATTTTGAAATTTGTGGTTCGAATAGAACGCTTTTTTAATGAACAATATACAAGTTGATAAAGTTTCAAATTTGTTTTCATTTATATCATATTGTTTAGGATTTAATACTTTACGCTATCCCATCTTCTAAAAATCTTCTAACTGACAAGCCCTAAATGCTGACTTATTTCGTATTCGGTACTTTCCATTTTTATCTATTTATTATATATTTTTGCAAAACTCTCTTTGTTTCCTTGGGTCCCAGGACAGGAGGTTTTCTTTAGAGCCTAATTTTAGAAAACCAGGTAACAGCATTTAGGATTTGGATGACAATGGATCCGTAAAGGACAAGACTAGGCCACGTGCGCTGGTTACGACCTTCGAAGCCACAAATTAAAGGTGACTTTGCCGTGGTCATCTCTCAACAAGGGTCACTAACGTGTGAGTAACCTCTCAAGAGTATCACTCCGAAAGAGGAGTTTCCTCTACCAGCGACCTTGTCGTGGTGGACGTTCCTTCCTTCTTTAGGGATAACTGATTCGCGGATCTAGGGCCCACCGTTGGTTCGATAAATTACCAATCAGGAGAACGTTTCTCCTTTGGTGGTTCGTGATCACAGTTTGGCTTCGAAAGATCGTCTGTCGTTGAGCAATTTCAGGAGCGAACGTATCGCTCCCAATAAGTCATTTACAAATTAGCCATTGATTATTTTCAAGAGCGAAAACCTCGCGCCCAACAAATAAATCGTTAAATACATTTCATTCGGGAAGCGAACTACGTCAATCTCAGCGACTCATCAATTAAGCATTTGTGGATAACTATTCAATGTTAAGTAGTTATTCGTTACATATGCGACACAGACACAGTCATCTCGAGGATTGCGTAGCACCGTGCAATCATTGAACATCCGAACCTAATTCTGACGAATTGTTGGTATTTTCGATCGAATCATTTGCACACGTTGGTCTTAGAATCGTTCCTGCTGCATTAGTCCCCGAATTCAAGGATTGGGTCCGTAAACACATATAAAAGTTTAAAATTTACGAAATATAAAATGTTTAAACGTGTACTTTTAATAGAATTTTCTTTTAATTAATGATATACAGATTTGCAAGATCTCGAATTTGTTTTTATTTGTAATAAATACGCGTGTTGTTCGCATGGAAGATCACTCGTAATTGTTTTCTTCTCTGCGTTACGCGGTTTTTCTTTTGTGTTTCACGAGATGGCACCAATTAATGAGTGTCACTCGTCCCTAATATGGTTACCAACCATCATTATTTATATCATATAAAATTTTAAAATACTAATTTAGTCTAGAAATGTACAGCTTACTATACAGATATACAGATTACTATAATTCCAAATTTGTTTTAATTCACTATATATCAACATTTAAAATACACAAGACGCAAAACGTGTTACATATTATATATTTGTTACATTTGTGTAACATTAAATTTTGTTTCAAATATTCAATATTTGATATGATAGTAATTTAATTTAAAAACACATATTATTGACTTATATATTTGAAGAGATTAATAATTATTTAATGATTATACGATTATTTATATGCAGGATGCTACTTTTAGGAAAAGAAATCGCTCATCGGCCAATTCCGATTTGGGATTTTATTTTATAAAAACAAATTATAAACCGTCCAATGCCGATGCAGGGTCTTATTTTAGAAAACAAATCGAAAATTAACCCATCTTTACAGGGGGATGAAACGCAGGTCAATGGAATAGTAATCACAGGGAGCGTATCGCGAATCGGCAAGGTAGCGTAATTTTCACGAGGGCAAATCGCGAATCGGCAAAGTGACGTAATTTTCACGAGGGAAAATCGTTAATCGGTTGAATCATATCAGCCAATTAGCGATTGATGAAAGCACGTGTCATCAAGCTTGGCAGAGGACATAAAAATATGACCCTCGGCGACATACAGAGTTCTGAGTGAAGAAGCCTTGAAGAATCCTCGTGAATATAGTTTCTGACCGGCACGGACGTGAGTAGTTCGGTATCAGAGAGAGACGAACAGAAACGTGTTTCCTGTGTGTTCCATTTCCAACTCGTAATTCCAATATTATTTTCTTGCGCTTAATCAGTTCCCGAGTTTGGTGTTCGTTTCATTCTGTTAATTTGGTTCTGTTGGTTTTGCTATCTAAAACCGTTCGCATAGACCCGATATTCCTTCGATAAAAAGAAGGAATACACTCATGTTATTTCTGTAACCTGAAGACAGAATGAAACCTGTTTTTGGCATCTTACATATATTACTTATTTATATATTTGTGCCTATTAGTAAATAATTATTTACGTTTATATAAATAACTATATCGCTGTTTTATTGAATAATTGTATATCCATTTACAGTGCCGGCGTGACATTTCGCGGGGCCGGGTTCAAAAATTTTGCAGAACCAGAATATATATTTAAATCCGATATGGTATCGGTAAATAATATGGTACCATCATTCTCTAAAAAGTTAATCAAAATCGGTGTGTTCTAATTGGGTGATTTCCTTAACACCTAATATCTTCCGCACTCGTGTTGCAGTCGTATCAACCTTTAATGTCAACGTTCAATGTCAACGTTTAGAACACGCAGCAACGAAATATTTCAATGCAAAGATGGGAGAGAAAATCTTGTACTCGAGTCAGTGTACAGCAAGCTGTACTATATCCAATTAATCTGTAATCGATTAATGGATTATGCGATTGTATTTTCTACACATACCCGAATATTCCATCTACTATACAGGGGGCCCTGTAAAATGTCTAATGAGTTTTCGTAGACCGCGGGGTCTTTCAAAACGCGGAGCCGAGTTCCGGTGAACGCGCTGAACCTGCCTCGCACCTGCCCTGACCATTTATAAAAGGCTTTATTTAAATTCTTCCTTGTTTGCTTCATATTGCCTAACTCACCATCAGTTTCTATCAATTTATTATGTATTCCTCATTATTTTTGACAACATTTGTCTATTTATCTATCAACCCTCTATTCTATCTAGAAGTTGGTAGATATTAACCAACCAAGTTTTCGAGAAATTGCCACAGTTACTCTTCATTTACAAATTTTGGCCTCTCTTTAATGTTTTACAAGTGTACTTAGAATACTGTAATTGTATTATTAATTAAGGATGCTTAAGATTGTAGAAAGTTTAAGGCAGGATTATTTTGTGTTCACATAAGAAAGAGGAAAGAAAGAAAAATAAAATGCTAAAATTGTTATTTTTCTTTGTCCAATTTATATATATCTATATAGTAAAGTAATAAAAAACAGCATCTACGTATTACTTATTAAGGAATACAGTATACAGAATACAGTATAAGAGGTAATTGCAGAACAAGAGAACAAAAAGATTTGACTTAAAAGTATTTACACGAAATTAATTGTGTACAATATAGCGATCTGCTTCGTTTCTTATAAAAATTCGCTATATTATGTAAAAATGTGTAACATAATTACCTGTAACAAACGTAAATAATTTTACACGTATTTCAAAATTACATTTTATTATACACACGGAACAATAGTTGGTCGAGGCGCCATAATAATGGCAAAGGAAGGAATATTTTATATTCACACAGAAGGAATTGTCAATTCAAAAAAGGAAAGAAATGATCTAATTTACTCTGGTATGATATTTTATATTATGATATTTCTATATCATATTCTGTACTATTAGTATAATAATTTTCTAACACAAAATCAAACTATTGGACTTTTGTATAAATTCTTCGATTAAGAAAATTAACATTTCGAATACTATGAATTTTTTTGTTCTTAACTTACTTTAGATTTAGAACTTCGAACTACCATGCACTATTATCGTTTTCTGTTAACATGATATAGTAGATAATATATATCACAAAATATGTATGGATAATATTATAAACATAATAATAATTTCTTTAAGAAAAATGAGATTTGGATGCGACAAGAAATTCGTAACAATTTAAAGGGGCACGAACATAAGGCAAATTACGTCGAAACGTTTCTTTTTTTTTCATCCTACCTGCCATTTGTTTTGATTCGAACGACTCGTATTTTCACAGTAGCTGCAGGTTCTTATGCAGAAAAGGGGGTTCGACGACCCTTTGTCATGAGTCACACGGACGAATAAGTGCAGCATGCGTGCGTGAAACCCTATCTTCCGGTCACCGGAAAATGTTATGAAGAACGTTATTACTATACCCTCTCCCGCAACTACACGCTAAATGCGTTTCCGACCAAGTAAATCTTTTGTTTTGACTAGTTTGATAAGGTCCTTTTGATGCGTACATTCACGTTAAACACTACATCCGACTAAAATACGTATAATACGAAATAAAATGAAATATCGAGACAATTTGCTACATAATTAATTTGATTTAGAGGTTCAATCTAAATTAAAAATTAAAAATTTATATAAAATTTACAAAATACAATATTGTACGTTAGTACTACATTATATCGAGAGAGAGGGAGAGAGAGATTTAAATCAGATTTCAAAGAAATATTATAAAAGACAAAATTTTTCCGACGTTTAGTTGGCCTGCTTTACCTTAGAACGCTGTAAATTTTACTTAAATTTTTGTCTCAATAAAAATCAACGCTACTTTTTTCGAAAACAGCTATGCACTATATAGCTGATAAGTTTGAAATCAATTTTAATTCATTCGGTAATTCTCGAATCGTCACTAATACTACCAGTTAAATAATTACTTATGACGCGGACTATATAGAAATATTTATGCTACGGGAAAAATCGTGAAGTCGAGTGACGAAAGTGATAATGTCGAATGGAAAATTTTTAATCGACAGTTTAAAAACGACAGTTTGTTTTGATTGTGGTAGATTTAACATGAAACAAATAATTTGAATTAAAATCGTATAAACTCTGTTTAACATTGCAGTTTTCAATTGTCGAACTCGAAATTCCATGCTCATTAGCCCATAAAAAGAAAATCGATTTCTACCTTATAAAGAAGCTTCAAAAAATAAAACAAATTCGTTTGAAAATACGTAGTATTTCTTGAACAACACTTACTACTTATTGTTAATGCAATGCATACCCATCATATGGGGTATGCTTTGACGAGTCATTTTTGCATGATGGATAAATTAAAACTGTACTACATCGGGTTATTTAAGTAACGTATCTGATTAATTAGATCAGATACATATTGTTACGTGCTACGAGCAAAGGGGTTGTAATTCGAAGTCAGAGAACGTGGGATAAACCGTGAAAGTGGATGAAACGTAGATGCTTCCTTATTGAATAAGAAATTGGGTCCTCGATTGTCTGGTCTCCTACCCAACTCCTGGTAGATCGTTAAAGCGGAGCTGGGGGCAATTAATTAGAAATGCAAATAACTTTCGTCTGTGTAAGAATTTAGATCTCGCATAATGAGATACGTTGGATACAGAATTTACGATGAAAAAATAACGAAATGATGCAAACGGAAATTTATATGTATGTACATTATTATATGAGCAGCTCACTCCACAAATCGACTAACTCCATTTTTTGAAAAATCTTAAATTTAAGTGTCAAAGCACTTGGTATAGTCATAACTTTTTATATTTATAATAACTTTCCCCGATAATTAAGATTAACATCATTAAACGACAAAAATTTTGTGGCCACTGAATAATAAATAATTTATTTCAGAGATTACTTTGATTAACTCCGTACTCTAATGTAAATCGTTACAATAATGCAATTCAAATGCACTAACATGCCATGTATGATAACGGTGAATTTTTTAGTCCCGTCTTATCAGAATTTAAGTAAAATAAATTAGTCAGTCACTATCTAATTATCGCAGAATCAAGTACTTGTGAATCAAATTAATTATTATTAAGAATAAAGTTTAATTTGGTTTATTTTAACTTCTACTGTCAAGACAAATTAATTATTATCAGGAATAAAGTTTAATTTGGTATATTTTAACTTCTACTGTGTACTTTGCCAGTCTTAGAGGACTTCATATTTGTTCACCCTTTTCAACATCACTTCTAGATCGTATGTTGATTTAAATTATTATAAACAATTATTTCAATTTGGCAGTGGTTTTAAAGAAATAAAATTATACCGTTATAATCGAGATGAGTGAAACTAATAATAATGTGGATGTGCAAAATACTGAATCATCTGATGGTTCTTCAATACGATTTATCAACAAAAAGTCTGGTTCAAAGAAACGTTTATGGTTATCTTCGGATTCTTCTGATTGCAATAGTAAAAATATTGCAACAAACACATTGATTGGGAGGAAGAGAAGTTGTAATCCTGATAATTGGGCCCGAAATATACAAAAGCTCGAAAGAAAATAAGATTTGGCATACAGGAATAGAGGAGGAAATTTAATAGCTGCAAAAAAATTTGTCGATATAATATGCAAATTCCGTTAGAAGTGCAATCAAAAAATTCTTCTGGATGAAAGAGGGGTTACCATGAAGCCATTTTATAGTTTATATAGTCAACTTGACAAAGATATTTTCTTACGAGGTTGTATTAAAGTTAAAGAAATAAAAAGAAGGCGCTCCTTATAATTATAACAGAACCATTAATATTCATTTTACGAAAAATTAGTAATAGAAATATCTTATAATTTTCTTTTTCTGTGTTAAAAAACTTAAAAATTTAAACACTGAATTTAAATTTATTACTTTTTTCACTTGCCAGATCGATTAACCCTTTCAGTAACATAAAAATGGTAACATTACTAACGATTACCTTCTGGCTATTTTTTCTTGTAAATTTTATATACCATTAGATGAAAATTACATTTGTATTTATGAATTCTACAATATTTATTTCGATTTAAATTATAAAGGGAATTTTAAAAAACAATATACATTATTTCATTGCATTTCTCCACTTTTTGTTTTATGGAGTTAATCAATTTGTGCAGTGAACGAATCATACGTAGAATGGATCAAAGTTGACGGTAAGTAACGAAATACAAAAATTAAATCGATAATTTTAATACGACAAAATGACAATAAAGAAATACAAATTATAGAATTAACGATGCACGATGAAATGTGAAACATAGAAAACTTAAATTTATTACGATATTATGCAATCGTTAGATCTTTGTTCCTCGGAATTTGTTCTACTTTATGGGAATATTAAATATGTGAAATTACGGATTGCGATAATGATACTTTAGAAAATCCCCGTAATGACTATGCGTTTCACCACCACCGTGACCGAATAGTATTGCACGAAAGAGAATGTAAAATAAAATTTAGAAACTCCACTGGGTAATCTGTTCTTTGATCTACGCCTATTTGTTCTATGCATACACACTTATGCATGCGCGCGCGTGTACACGTGATACGCGTGTGATTTCCTTTTCCTGTCTGTTGAGTCTTTCCATCAGAGGAAAAACGCGTTGATCTGTAAGCAATTATAAGATTATTGAGAATTCAAAGATAGAAGCTATTAATAAAAATGAACGAAAATTGATTATTAAATTGCTATATAAAATTAGAAAACAGTTCACAGAGCTAAAAAGAAAAATGAAATAAAACATCACACATGGCATGTAATATTTTCGTTATTGTAATTGTGATTCAAAATTAGAAACGAGCTTTGAATTGGGACTCAAAATTAGAAACTAACCGTGTCTAGCAAAAATGGGACTATAGACTGTCCGATGACGTACTTCGTGACCATTTGATCTAAAAACCAAATTGTAATGTTCCTGTAGTTATGGTCCTTTAGGTAGAGAACGTGGTGTAAGACCTACGCTGGATTGCTTAAAATTTTGAAGGAATCAAACGCAATTGAGGAAGAGTGTTTCTTATGGTCTTGTGGTCATTTTCTTTGACTACAGGAAAGAGCTATGGAAAAGAACTGGCAACGGAAACGCATGATTCATTTGATTGTATTAGTGTTGGAAATTTTCTTGCAATATTAGCTTATATTGCCAAAAAGTTATATTACTCGAAGTTTACTTTAACGTTTATTAATATAGTGATTATTACAAACATAATTGCAAATATATTTTACACAATACAAAAGATTCTCGTTTAGATTTTTCCAGTATGTTCTTACAATTATTATTGATGCTTGATATTATATTATTATGTAGAATATATTCGATGTGTTAACAGAAAGATTTTGTATGGTGTTGGAAAATGTATATTTCGTGCATTTCATGATTAATATTTTATTTAATTATATATTGCATGTTACAACAATAATATAATTTAATGCATTGTTACTTAAAAATGCAATAATAGATATATTATCATAAATAAATATTAAATAAGAAATTAATTAATATTAACCCTTTGCACTCGAGAGGCTCCCTTCCAGTCGCCATTTAATAAAATTTCGAAGCTCGATATTAATTAATATATCAAATTCAAATAATTCTACGTGTTAATTATTATACGATTTCTTATTTACTGCTCAAAAAATATCATCAGCCTTATAGCAGAAAATTTTTCAACTGGTACCCTTCTTTAGCCAAAAAATCGTCGAGTGCAAAGGGTTAACATTAATCAATAATTGTTACTTAATCAGATAATAGTAATTTAATAAATATATATATTAATCGAAAGTAAAAAATATTTTTATTAATATTAATTTACTGAATGAATATCTTCTTGCTATGGATGTGTCACAGAATTCTGGAAGGTGATATCTCAGTTACGAAATGCGTTATGTTAACTCTTATCTGTGCCGTTTAAAGAGGAAGAGTATCTTAAACATCAAGATCTAAGTCTGCAGTTGATTGGGAAGTTGCACAATTTCATTATCGAATCACGTTCCATTACACGCTATTATATATTTGTACGATGAAAACGAAGGAAGAGGAAAATGAAATTCCTTATTAAAAATGTCTATGCTATTATGAGAAAAAGAAAGTATAAACAAAAAATATTTAAATATAAATAAATTTGAAGTATAATATAGATATTATACAAAAGGTATCCGAAAGAAATTTTGACAAACATATATTTCGAAACTTATGGAAGAGCGAAAGTAATCGTTAATTTACAATATCTTTCGGAAGTGCATGGAACCTAATGATGAATATTTGGAATAAAATACAAATTTTATACGTAACTTCTATCAGCCGATTAATAAATGACTTCCAATATGGTGATAACTATTCGTAATTTATCAATTAGCTATCAATTTACATTTATAACATTATATTAAATTAATATTTACCATTCTTCCATAATTTCAATTAATTTTTATAAATTCGTTTTCTTAAGCTAGATTCACGAATAAAAATTGAATATTTGAATGAATATCTATTATAATAAATACTGACACATGAATATTGTCCATTTAGAAATAATTGAAAAATACTTTCAAGTTCTTGTTACTCTGCGATATACGATTTGACCGACCTTTTATTACGCAAGTATGCTATGTGTAAGTAGGTCAGGTATGGAGGGCTGGATGATGCGCTCGGACGCATAAGGAGGGTAAGTGCACTTATGCTGTTCTTGCATCCGTGTCCTCAATTGTTGATGTACCAAGTCGGTAGTTCAATGTTGGATGAGATTCACAGACAGTTGTCCGAATAACGAACTCGCGTGCTGAAAAATGTAACAATTTTTCAATTATTTATCTCTATTTACCTTTATTTATTTCCTTATCAATCATTATGATTTTCACCATTGTCGAACAATTATATTATGTTTTATCGATATGATATTTCTAATGCGATAAATGGTAACAAGGTTCCAATACATGTCGATAATAGTCCTAGAAAGACGATGCAATTTGATATACAGCAATGATGTTAAACACGCAGTCCGTGGTTCAAAGTTAAAAATTGTTTTTATTGAAATGATAAAATCGAATTTCACGAAAAAAAAGAGAAATATTGTACTAACTATATATATTATTTAAATAAAGTTGTACAAAGAAAGCAGTTGGTTAAACAGTGATGTATCTCCTCATGACTTCTTTCAACTTCTCGCTACGAAGCTTCACGTAAGTCTTCTCTCTTGAAAGTATCGTCTCTCACTTTCTCTAATTTTCCTTAAAACTACCCTTACCCTTTACCCCGCTGAAGATATTGCAGACGTTTTCTCGATGAGTCTGATTTTCGTCTTGTCCATTTGCTCTCACTGGCTTCCTCGTTTATGTCTCTTTCCGCTTAGGGTCCCTAAGACTACAATATTACAGTGTAAAACCAAATTTTCAAATATACATTAAAGACATATTTTTTGCTCGCCATCATTTTATTATCGATAGATTTTTGACCGTGATCCATGTTCTTGTAAGTTTAACGCTATGGAATATAGGAAATATAGGGTATCTCATAATAACTTTTATCTGATATAACTATTAAACTGTAGATGATAGAACAGAAAAATAAAAAGACATCATTGTCATCGATTCTCGTCTGATTGAAAATTTGTTCATCTTTGAAATCTTCTATTATTTGAAGGTCATAACAGAGATATGTGCAATAACATAGTTATATTTTTTCCGCACTTTCATAACACCAAGAAAAAAACAGCATTACAGAGATATTTCTTTGAAATTTTGATACTCAAAAACGTATAAATCTTCTTTGTTTTAATTCACATTCTGCATGTAATGCAACACGTTTGTTAGATCTTTTAATATCGGATGAATTATTTTTGCTGAAATGGGGAATGTAAAATGAAAGACGATAATAGAAATGATTCCATTTGAACCGTTACAATCTTTCATTCACTTTATTTTTTTACTTAATGGCAAGCATAGTGTTGGCTATTTTAAGGGCTTGAAAAACAAAAGTAATCTTCAAACAAAATTAAATTAATCTTGGAAAATGGAACATAAGAAATCTTTTTGTCACTGCTATTTTGCGTAAAATATTGTGATAAAAGTGTCTTTACATTCTTATCCTATCTGCTATCGTTTAGTAATTTTATCAGATGGCATTTACCGCCGGACACCTCGAGTAGTTATTAATTTCATACTATGCAATATTAATTTCATTATGAGACTCTATTTTCTTTTATCAGCTTTTATCGCGGAGGTACTATATCATTTACTCCAGCGGTTCTTACCTTCCTCGACTTGTGAACCACTTGACAACCAATTCCTCTAAATTGCACCATCTAATATTAGAAAAATGACTGTAGACCCTTCATTTGGAAAATTGATCGATTTCGGGAATAAAAAGTAGAAATTTATTTCAAATATTAAAATTAAGCTTCTATCTGGATGCTAAAATTTTCAAAAATTCGAAAGGTAAAGGTGAACCTTTGTGACCTGTAAATCATTCGTTTATATAGTCGGTACTATTTCAGACTCGTTGAAATGATACATGCATTATAGTAATACAGAAAATAGTATTAATATACCGTGCAAATATATTCACAGTACTTTTCTCTCTTTTTCAATCTTTTTTCTTAGACAATTTTGTTCACGTATCTGTAAAATAAAAATTACACAACTCTCGTTTATTAATTTTTAATTGATAGTAGAAGTTATTTCCTATTATAGCTATTACAGTGATTATAAATAATATTCTAAATTTATGTTGTATTTTTATTACAATTTTTTATTATAGACGTTATTATACTTATAACTTGTTATTTTTATCATAGCTAGAGATAAAGTAAAGCTTATTATTATCTATTAATTTTTAATTGTTTGTAAAAATGACAAAAATTCAAACAATTTGTCTATTTTGTATCGTGATAGTTCATAACGGGAGTAATTAAGGAGAAAACAAAATGATTAAATAATAATCGCATTAATGGTACTGAATTTGAATTGATGTGTATAGGGAAATTTTCTAAGGTGAATATTCAAAATTTAAGCCTTTTCGTTGGCTCGCGTGCACGCCATGGTCTACTGCGTTTTTGGAAATCGGCTTAGGAAGATGTTCGTACTTTTTCCACGTGGGAAATACTGTATAAAATCGTATTCAAGTTCAACGATTCGTTTGAATTTTTAATGCTTCATTGCGCGGTCGGTAGGTTGGCTTTTTGTGAGCGCACTGTGTCGCGTACATTGTGTTTGATCGACCGTGCTGTCTCCGTGTACGTCGCGTTAACCTCGCCCTTTTACGCAGATTTCATTTCCCTTCGTTTATCATTCCCGCCTTTCACCCCTATGCTCATTATGACCCTCGTGAACGTAAAGTCCTATTCTGTCAGGGTAAAACTTTCAAGTACATTGAACACAATGGCCACTGTTGTGTCAACACGAGATCGGTAGGACGGCGTAAAAGTCTTTCGAAAGTACATAAAACGATATTGTTTTTAATTAATTATGACGCCTATGTACTATTATTATTCTGTTATTATTGTCTAATGACGTAAAAGTCCTTCAAAGCTATTTTAAGTGATATTATTTTTAATTAATTATGGCGTATATGTACCATTATTGTTTTGTTGTTGCCATATATTGACGTACGTGTCTTTTAAGAGTATATAGGGCGCTATTGTTTTGGATTGGTTACTACGTATACGTATTATTATTATTTAGTTGTTATTATACACAGTGGGCCAACTAAAATGGATCGTTTAAATATTGTAGAGACATGGGTGGTGATAAACAATATTAACTATTTATTAGTAATAAAATAATAATACAATATGTGGTGACGATTAAGCCTACGAATATAGATAGATCAACTACAACTACAACTTAAGACTACAACCTAACAACACAATTACAACTCAGCCCGTTACAACTAAAATACAATTAAACAACAACTCTCTCCTAAGACTTCTCCTCCAACTCTTCCTAACAACTGTCCGCTTCACGCCCATGCACCCTTATTTAAAACCATACACTCTATCTTCTTTCATACCCATACTCTCTTTCCCAATCACGCTTTTCCCACGCACTCCTTACAGCCTTGCCCTCAGCGGGTCACGTAGCCCAAACACTTACAATTAGACGCATTCCTAGAGACACTCTTCACTTGCAACCGATACATCCATAAATATCCGTCCACACGATCCTAGCGCACAGTCATTCATCCTTCTGCACGCACTCCAGATAATACGCTCGAGCCGAACCCAAGCTTATTATCCTGCGATGCCACAATATACGTCCACACGATCCTAGCGCACGATCATTCATCCTACAGCACGCACTCCAGATAATACGCTCGAGCCGAACCCAAGCTTATTATCCTGCGATGCCACAATATCATCCGTATTAATTATCGTATCAAAAATTTGTCGTAACAGTATTGTAGGATGCCAAAAACTGGTTTTATTTTGTCTTCAGCTTACAAAAATAATGTGTATGCGTTCCTTCTTTTATCGAAGGTGTATATCGTCAATAGGTCGTCCTCAATTGGCGATGGTTAATGAAGAACCATATTTCTTGAGGAAGGTTGTGGTTATAGTGGACTATATTTTACGTAGTAATTTCGGATAACTCTTCTGAACTCTTCGAATGTTATTGACTGACTGGCTGGTACTGACCTAACTGACTTGTGCGATGCACGATCTTTCGGAGCCCATGGTTTCCACAGGGAAATCGTTTTCCTTATTGGTCTTTGAGAGGACCGAGGGTGGACCCTCGGTCCGCGAATCAGATGCCCCCAAAGAAGGGAGGACCGTCTTCCGCGACTAGGTCTGTCGGTGGAGGATGCCTCTCCCTCAAAGGGGGTTGCTGGTGGGCCACCCGCATATTCGTGATCCTTCCTGAAGGACCCGTTACTTTATGGCTCCGAAAGTCGCGACATCGCACATGGCCTGGTCCCTTTCTTTGCAGGCCTATTGTCAGCCAAATCCTAAGTGTTGTTGCCTGCTTTCTAACATTAATGGCTAAAGAATGCCTCGTGTCCGGTGACCCGAGGGAAATAAAGAATTGTTTGAAAATGCATTGAAAATGAAGATAGAAAGGACACGGAACTTGAACTAAAACAGCAATTAGAATCTGGCTGCCAGCAGACCCTAACGATCTTCTGGGTCTATTCTAAACAAAGGGCCGAACGAAATACCGGAACGACATTCCAAGGCTTAACAGAAGGAATATCGGGTCTGTGCGAACGACTTGAGACACAGAAGAGGAACAGAACGAAATGAACAGAATGAAACGAACACCAAACTCGGAAACCGATTAAACGCAAGAAAATAATATTAAAATAACGTAACTTTAACACTCTGGGAATACGCTTTTATAGGGATTTTATAGGAGAAGACGCCTTTATTCGTCTCTCTGATACCGAACGACTCATGTCTGTGCCAGTCACAAACTATTTTCACGAGGATTCTTCAAGGCTCTTTCACTCTGAACTCTTTGTGTGTCGCCAAGGGTCATATTTTTATGTCTTATACCAAGCTTGATGACGTGATTTTATTAATGGCTAATTGGCAAATATGATTTAACCGATTAGCGATTTGCTCCCGTAAAAATTACGTCTTTGTCTACTTACGTCTACTTTGTCGATTTGAGATTTACCCTCGCGAAAATCATGCCACCTTGCCGATCCGCGATTCGCGAAAAATAGCTCTTTATAATGGTATCAATGGATTTTCGATTTATTTTCTACAATAATACCCTACATAGCTCATTGACCGGTTTGTAATTTATTTTTCCGAAAATAGTGTCCCACAGTATTGCATTGTTTCAAGGGCCACGTTTAATCTTGGATTTGTTCATCTATTTTTTATTGCTTATATTGTTCATAAACCATTTTGTTACGATCATTCGATCTCAAAATATTTAGGTCTGAATATTAAAGGTATTTAAATTTTTGCATAATACACGTTCAAAATGTTATAAATATATTTGATAAGCGTCTTAAAATATGATATATAAACATAGTATATATTTTTAAATTATAATTATTCTAGACCTAGTTTGCAACTTGCGAAATGAATTATCGGTTTTAAGCACACAATGGGAGATAACAAATATTCAGGCATAGTCTATTTTGCTTGAACGTTTTGTATAAATACATTTTGTATAAATTAGATAAGTATTGCGTGTTGGCCAGTTTATTCCATTGTTACAAGTATTTTTCTTATCAGTCGTTATAAAATGTACCTGCGATCTCTTTTATAGCGTTAAAAATACAAACATTTTTATTCAATTTATTTTCACAGTTATATATATCGTTGTTAATTACTTCCGGCACGAAAATATTTATTTCGTATCTCTGTAATTTTTATTCCTTCGGATAATCCAGATAAATACAAAATATAATTAGATATTACAATTACGTATTTTATATAGATTTATAAAAAGCGGAAATAAGGTTAGATTACATCGATGGAAATTGTGTATATTTCTGTGTAATAGTACATTGTTATTTTGTTCCATCGTGATGATGTTCGTTTGAAATAATTCCACTTCCGGTTCGTGTATCAATTGACATTGTTAAATTTATATTCCAGATGATAGATATTTTTTTCTATTGCCTAGTCACTTTTTTGCGAACAATTGTTCCGTGAATCTATATTTTCAAACTATTTCAAATTAACGCGTTATCTGCTGGATTAATTTTATAGATCGAGTGTTTTGATTCAAAATTTCAGAAAATTTAAAAAATGGAATTAGTCGCTTTGTTACTACCTATAAACGGCATATATGAGATATTTTAAGCGTCCACACGCGATTGTTTTGTAAGTTGCAAAAATGCGAAAAGACATTTCAGACAAAAATCATATACGTAATGATGATAATTTTTGAAATGGTCTCGAAGAAACCAGTGATGATCACATTTAAATTTTCAAGTGAAAATTTGCATTTTCATCGCACATTGTTATCTTGATATTAATATCAAACGTTTTCGAAGCACTATGTATGTAAACGTGCACTTTACATAAGCCGTTATTGAGTTATTAACTTTCAAACTGTACGTGATGATAGCACGTACAGTATGCTGAATGCTGTACAATGCGTTAATATCTTTTCATCGTTATAATAACAATGGTACTGATTGAAGATTTTATAAATATCGCCATTTATTTGAATTAACCCTTTGCACTCGAGAGGTGACCATTTCATAAAATTTGGAAGATCGATATTAATTAATATAGCAAATTTAATGTAATATAACAGTGTACAAGGTATCGAAATCAAATAATTCTACAATTCTACTATTATACAATTTTTTATTTGCTGCTCAAAAAAGTATCGTCAGTTTTTTTTTTTATAGAGAATCTTTGATTTTCTACTCTTCTCTAACCAAACATTTGTCGAGTGCAAAGAGTTAAATACTTTTAGTAGCCTCGATGCCACAAGTCATCATTGACCTTCACAGAATATATATTAGAACAATGAAATTTATGTTATACGAAGCAGGTAATTGAATAAATAAGAGAATTATTTATTAATGCGCTATTTCGATGGATAATTATCGTCATGCTTAATATAATGAATAGATTTAATGTTGGGTGACTAGAGTGACTATAATCACCTTTGGTATACAGTGAATACTTAATGTTGCCTAACTATGGCCACCTTTAGTATACAGCAGGTGCTCGACGCTGGGTGACTATAATCACCTTTAGTATACACCAAGCGCTCGACGTTGAGTAACTACAATCGCGTTTAATAACGAAAGGGCTAAACGTCGAGTGACTACAATCGCATTTACTAACGAAAAGCCTAGAAAATATACAGAGTGCTTTCTCAAATTGAAAATAACGAAATTCCATTTTAATAAAAATAAAAATGTGTAAGATTCTATTTAAAAAAAAAAAGAAAAATAGAAATTGACTTGATTTTAAAAACTTTTCCATTACATCACATATAGAAAGGTATTTATATTACATAATATCTACCTTTGTCCTTTTATAAATGATTCTTATGAAAATATTCCTTTGATAATTTTAATTACTTACGAGATTTCGTTATTTTCAATTTGAGGAAGCAAAATCGCGTTTAATAACGAAAGGGCTAAACGTAGAGTGACTACAATCGCATTTACTAACGAAAAGCTTAGAAAATATACAGAGTGCTTCCTCAAATTGAAAATAACGAAATCTTGTACGGAATTAAAATTATCAAAGGAATATTTTCATAAGAATCATTTATAAAAGTACAAAGGTAGATATTATGTGGTATAAATACCTTTCTATAGGTGGTGTAATGAAAAAGTTTTAAAATTAAGTTAATTTCTTTTTTTTTTTAGTGGAATCTTACACATTTTTATTTATATTAAAATGGAATTTATTGGAACAAATTTGATTATGACAAATGATTTTATAAACTCATTATATATTTCTATATATAAACGTATTTGAATGTTTACAGGTGCTGTGTTAAAAAGCGATATACAAGTGTTAAACTGAAATATTTGAAACAATAATGACGTATATAGCAAGAAGGAACTTTCAAGATTATATTAACGATATGTATAATATTTATAATAAATTCATTATAAACATGGACCCTTGGTGGAGCACAAAAATAATTTAAAATAGTGTATAACATTAGTTGAAAGCATCATTCGTTAAAAATATAAGAAGTTTCGATGTAATGTTGATTTATTTTCTGTTACTTATGATAGTTTTAAAACGATTTTTCATTGAATACACTAGCGTTGCTTTCCTAATTTTACCGATATAATCTTGGAAATTTTCTTCTGAATACATGCACCGTCATTTTAAACATTTCAGTTTAAAGCAGGTATGTATATGTATATTTGAATTGCCCAACGCAGCAAAAATAAGTAATATACTCTCGTGTATGAGTGTGCAATAGAAAATAATAAAGTCGAGAATATTTACAAAATGAAATGAATTTGAATCGATAGATGATAATTATTTGATCTTTTCCTATGAAAAAAAACTCGAACTTTTTATTTACTTTTATATGTCTCGAATTTGATAATTCATATCAAAGATAAGCATCTTTATTAATTAATAATGTATTCAATAATATATTAAAGATTTATATAGGTTATATGCTGCAGTTAGCTCTTGTATTACTACCGATGACAAGTAGTATTACCACATGGTTACCAACCTTCATATAAATGAAAAAAATCAAAATTCTAGCAGAGAAAAGAATTCTATTTTTTTACCCTTTGCAGTCGACTTTTTCGTTACAGGAAAATAGCAATTCGAAGACTTTCTGCTATAAAGTCGACGATATTTTTAAAACGGTAAATAAGCAATCGTATGCAAATTTACACGTAGAATTATTTTACTTCGAAATTTCACGCATCCTCGCTTTATTTAAAATTTGATATATCAATTAACATCAATTTTTGGAACTCGATTAAAAGGCGTCTGATGCTCGCCTCTTGACTGCAAAAGGTTAATATGTCTTCTACTATCTTAGCTATAATCTACCTAGCTGTTTATTATAATATAGTTAAAAAGAAAAATTGTCAAAAGTCAGTTTTGATATGAACCCTTGAATTAATTTTTATAAAAATATTTTTCCATTACTTCAAGCGCATATGAGATATTTCATTGTTTCCAATTTGTGGGAACACCTTGTATGTACAATACAGAGTTAGAAAAATCTCCTCTGAAATAAACACAAGTCTGATTGATCACGATGTAAAAGCACCACCTTTTCTTGCTCAGTCGTAAAGATACGGATTTTCTTTATTGGTCGAAAGTCTCATATCTACGAATCGAATCGCATAAGTTCGCGTGACGAAGAGATCGTGTGAGATATATCGAGTCTGACTGCGTCAGGCCGATAAAGAACGTACAGAGCATCGGTGTAGACGTAGGCTCAGACTGTCAACGATTAACATAAGATAACCGTGACGACGTAATTTATTCTGCATGCTATACCACTGCATGGCAAGAGGTAGGAGTTTCGGAAACTTCAAAGAGTTAGGGGACATGAGCGAGGTATACTTCCTCCTGTGTCTACTTCTTTCCAAGTCTCCACCGCCTGTGTATTGATACATGCATATGTAAACTTGAATGCACGCGTGTAGTCGGTTGGACGATATATCAGAGTCGTGAAATTAATTTTGTTCCTACTGCTACAATGTTTCAACCGCTAGAACAGCAGGTTAACCCTTTGCATCCTAAATTCTTTTCAATTTCCTTTTCGAAAATTTCCTTACTTCGTTTTAGATGTTTCATTTTACATGCACCTTAACAAGTTACCTGTGATTGACGAGTATACTCGTCATGGAGAAATGGCAGGATTTTGTGTCATGACGAGTAAACTCGTCATGCGTAAAAAGTAGTGACCATTGGCTATTTAAATTGTAATTTTTGTGAAAAATAAAACGTATTCTCAAATTTCAAGATGTTTAGAATATTTTGAGGCCAGGATGGAATAAAACAAACGAATAAAAAATATGAATAATTTGAGATGAACTCGTGCGTTCCTGTATGCACCGACTGAAATAGCTTATCAGTTCGCGTAACGAATTTATTTATGTGCGATGATAATGTTTTTTAGATGTAGCGTAAAAGGGGCAAAAGCAAAAGCCGGAAAGCTGATTTATGATAGAGTTCCTTCAGGAATGGTCCGCCACGGGACAAATGCGTGACGCTGACCAAGCGCTGAACCCATTGATGGCTGCTGGCCGGAAGTTACCTAGCTATTTTTTGACGGTCACTAAAATTTATAGATATCCATGAAAACTAACCAATAAGAGAATAGATGTTAACCAAATAAGTAAATATTAGTAATAAAATTGTCAATTTTATAAAATAAACTCATCTTTTTGATCCAATATTTTAACAGCGACACTTACTCTGTGATCGACGAGTATACTCGTCTTTGCTCGATTTTCGCGATACATATAGGTGCGCGCTCTCAAGAGGGGGCGCCACAGCTAATTGGTTAAGAAATAGATGATCGATAGGATAAAATTCGAACAAATTTTTTTAACTAATTTCATTCCTGATAATTTGTTGGGTAGATATGACATTTGTGGAATTTCTTGTTACCTGAGGATGAAATTGAAAGCGAGTAACACTCGACAAAGAAGTTGAAAGGGTTAACACATTGTTAACAGGAATGAGTCAACGTCTTTTGTTCTTGAAGCGTCGGTGATGGAAGATGGTAATTCACGTCGTATTAATTTAACCAGTACCTGTTGAGTTTCGTAATAAATTTGTATTAATATATGTATATGTATATATCTCCTTTGTTATTACGAAATTCGAAATTTCGAAATTTTTTTCGTATCATAGACTAAAATAAAATATACGTTTGTTCATTTAGAAGTGTTTATATGTCTCTGTTTATTAAGCAACAATGTCATGAAGTATCATACGCCATTGGACAAGAAAATATTGCATACTCGTATACATATATGAGCTGGTGATTATGAAAGTCGCTTGAGTCACGTATGTTTCATTTCGAAATATTAAAAGCTTTAAATACGTTATAAATTACAGAATTTAATTACGCAGAGCTACAAACGCAGTCTGTATTGCGTTTATCGGAATATACATATTCTTGGTAAGATAGCGAAGAATTTAATCGTCAGATTGCGTTTGTAGCTTTGCTGTAATAAAATTCTTCAATTTATAACGATCTTATAATGATCTAAGTACAACACATTGGGTCCGTAACAAGTATATTGGATCTTGGATATTATGTACATTCTTCTCTGAATATATTTTTGAAGATTTCAAAGGTGTTCCAAGTGATATTAAAAATAATACTAATAACGATAGAAGTGCTGATGATCTTTTTTTTTTTTTGTCTTATGAATGAATCTTGAAGATATTCTCATCTTGATAAGAGCAATATACAAGCCTAAAATTTAATATACAGGGTGAGATGCCTAAAACAGGTCACCTGAATAAATCGCTTGCCTGTAATGATAGAAGAAAAAAAATGTGAGGCAAAAGTTGTTTGATTTCGAGGGGCACATAGTATGAAACCGATAACTTATTTGTTGGTGGTGACATAAAGGAGGTATGAAGGTCAAACTTGTGTTTTGTTTTTAAATAGGATGATATTGTTTTTTATTTATATTCTGATAGAGCCTTTCAACACGAATACGATGACCTACAAATGAGGGTCATTCAAGGTTACACCAGATCAACTGTAGTATCTTACTAATTTACATATTGGTGATTTACATACAAGTTTGACTGCTATTAATATACTATGTGCTCCTCGAAATCGAACAACTTTTGCCTGACACCCTTTTCCTATTATTACAAACAAGTTATTCAGGTGGCCTGTTTTAGGTGCCTCACCCTGTAAACTTGACACTTTGACAGAATGCCGTCAATAATGTATCAGATAATATATGTATACGATGGAGACAAAGAACTCTTAGACTATATTGCAGTATATTACTAATAATAACAGTATATAACAGTATAATAACAGTATTGCAGTATATTACTAATAAGAACTCGCAAAGAATTAAAATTCTATTTGTTCCGTTGCGAAACAAGGAAGACCCGTTATGGTCTTCCAACAGTCAGGTCTTTAGGGTCAAACAATTTGGCATCGGAATTTCCCGCTCCATGTCTTCAGCATGTTTGACTGCTTTACATTTTTCTTTGACTTCTCGTGTCGCGGAACACGAGATTCCTGGAAATCCCTAATTTAACGAAATTAAGCGACGGCTCTTAAGACTTGGCTGACAAAGGCCTGAGGGCTCCACGCGGTCCGCACACGTTGAAAGCCTCAGGCCCTCGCTAGGGGTAACAAACGACCGAAGGGGTCACCAGCGCGCGGCTGGACCCCAGGTACCCCACCTTGGAGGAGAGGGTTTCCTCCACTACCGTCTTCGTTTGGGGAACCTTCCTTTCCTTCAAGGTGACCGATTCGCGGACCAAGAAAACGCCCTTGGTCAAATCAGCCAATTATATTTGACGAGCTCCCCATTTTTCCTAAGACCGACCTGAGGAAAATCGAGGAGCTCACTTCTCTTCGAATCGTCGAAGACACGACTTCCCTTCAAAACGTCAACCAGTTCGCTTCCAATCGTCAAACAGTCTTCTTTGAATCGTCAAAGAGTCTAAAGCCTACCTATCGAGATCATCAAGAGTCTATCGTTCGACTCCAGCCGCGACCTTCTTTTCGCTCGTGCAACTGAAACAGTTGTCCAATATTAATTTGGCGGGCAACATTACGTGATTGCGAGACGGCCTTACAACCCGTCAACCACACAGAAATCATTCGCGAAGCGACGCGACATTTTTGGGTCCTCCGACCGAATAGTGACCTGTGGCGCAATATAATATTCAATACCCAGTATATTAAATAGGATCATTATTAACCCTTTAGTTACGGCAACCGGCGCCGCCGGAGTGACGCTAGTGAATGGGGCACCGCGCCGCGAAGTGTGCACTTTGCACGCCGGTAGTCGTCGATGTTCGGACTTACGTCTTTTAACGCCACTTTGTGGTTATCTTGTATGTACACTTTTTTAAGAACTATATAACAACTGTTTCGTCGTATTATATGAAAAACATGAAAATGACTATATTGTATGAATATTCAGTTATTTACATATTTAAAAATTTTGCTATTATTATAAGTAAAAATACAATTTGGGGTAGTTAGACATCAAATTATAATTCTTAGTAATTTAATTCAGTATGGTAAATTCTAAAACAAGGATCAACGCAGAGACCCGTACAAACAGGTCGTCGCGCGGCCGCCGACTATAGTTGGCACCCGTAACGAAAGGGTTAAATATTAGATAGTGTTGTTTTAATGGTTCCAGATACTTAAAGATTGTGCGTTGCGATTAGTGAGAATATAAAATTTGTAATGGACAGAAATACAAAAATGAAATTCATGACAAGGAGATAATAAAGGAGAAAAAGAGAATATAAAACTGTGGATTTGGTTCTATTAGTGTGAATGCGAGTGTGTGAGGTCGAGTAATGGCACGAATGTAGATATGTATGTTTTGCACAATGTGGTGTTGTGCAGTTGCTATGGATCAGAGTCAATGCGTTATGAGGAGTCTCAGTTTGTTATAAAAAGCGTGAGAGTGTACAATTATGAAATAAAACGTGTGTATATTATAATTTTATAATAAACATATAATTGTTCTACGGCAAACTCACAAAAATGAAAGGCACACGGTCCACGGTATCACCGATAGCGATTATTTTATTATCAACACATACAAATTAAATTAAATTAGAGGCAGTAAATTAACAGTATTCGGTAATAGATGAAATAAGGCAAATTTGAAAATTGATCGAAATGTTCCGCCAATGCATAGCATTTTACGCATCAGTAGTGTCGCTTTCGATATTCCTCGAACCATCGCTTGATACGATTACTTGCGACCTTGCTATACCATTCGAACCAATTGACGAGCTCTTCGGAGTAAAGGCATTTTCCCAGATAGACTCTTTTTCCGATGATTGCATTTTTATAGTTTAGTTTTTACCGTAACCTTATCTTATCTTGGAGCTCAAATTTATGCAATATCGATTGTATAACCTTTTTATTAATACATATAAACACGATTTTGGTAGGTAGGTTCTCGTTTCATAGTATTCCATAATTGTGCTTGTATACAGGGTATCCCACACAATGATAGTCATCTAAATATTTCTTTTAATTGCAACGATAAAAGTAATTTCAGTGTAATGGTAAAAATTAACGTGATTAATTAAAGATAATACGAAATAATTCGTACGTCTAATTCGAATTTTGCAAGTCAAAAGTCATTTCCAGCATATCTATGTAGGTTCGGTTTGGGTGGATTGGTTAAAATAGCGCTGTTTTACTTCTTAATAAAATACAATAAGCTTATACGTAGATTGACGGCTATGAAACAAGAGGGATTCGCTATGGGCACGTTCGACTTTGACTTCTTACCGACATACTCTTAGACACTAGCTTAAGAACTCTTAAAGACTGAAGACTCTTAAAGACTGTAGACTGTTCATGACTAACGACTATGTAGACTGGAGCTGCCCGCGCCCTTGCACCCTTATTTAAAACATCCATTCTGTCCTTTTCCATACCCAGGCTTTCCTTTCCAATCATGTCCCTTTCTCACGCAACCTCCGTGGACCAGGTACTTCAATCATTCTGGACGCATCCCTAAACTTTCGCTCGATCCTACCATAAACATTCTTTGCAGTTAATTCGCTTGCACGCGGTCACTTCCATCCTAAGCCCAAACACACTTGGCATTCTTTCAGGGCCGTACTTATTCCAATCCCACATCTATAGGTATTTTCATATTAACTACACAGTGCAGTGGAGAAGAATATACACTCGTACAAGAAAAACATCGATATTCTTTAAAAATCTGAAGAGAAATAAGTTCAGTGAAACATTGTTTCAGAGAGTACATTAATCTTCTGATACCACACAAATTGCGCGCTAAACATTTCTTGTGTCTTTACAATTGGGAGAGATATTTAGGTAGCTACGTTTAATGGGTCACCTCGTATATTCACGTGAAGGGTTTACAAAGACATTGCAATGAACGTAATACATTCGTGTTATTTATTCATCTACTTGTTACTCGGTTTATCGGAGCTCGTGAATTTATCTCAATTTTGAATTATGCAGTTCAGGGAGAGTTTAGATTGTTATACGCTACGAAGCTTCGTTAACTCGGACCGTTAGGTTTCATCCTTGGCCTAATTGCATCGCAAGTAGGACGGCGGTGAATCTGTATCGATATTCGAGTTCGATGAGAAGGGATATACCGAGGTATACGTTAGGTCTCTTGTATCGTAATTGTATATTCGTGATTCGTGAAACGTTATTAATGGACTACGTGATCGGTTGTGCAATCGGCTGATATTGCTTTAATTTGAAGAATTATTTCAATACGAAGATGCTGTGATATTACGAAATTTTTATATCGATTAAATAAGATCTGTTGTATAGTAATAAATTTGCTTCGAAATATATTATTTATGGTAACGAGATTTTCGGTAATTGAATTTTTAGGTGCATCATTGTACATCATAATGGAGTTTTATTAATATCGTAGGATACCAAAAGAAATCGCGAATCGGCTATTGCCAACAAAAGCAAATTGTAAACCGATCGATATCTTCTAGAAGCAAATCGAAAAGTTATTCTATATACCAAAATTAAGTTGCGTGGCTCCCCTACGGGGAGATGAAGCGTAGGTCAAGGAAATTATAAAAGCGTGGTCCTTGACAACCAAAACAGACTCCTTAGAAATCAGTTGTGACGAGCACAAGCGTGAGTCGCTTGGTGTTGGACAGAGAGTTATAAAAGAGTGCGTGTTTGTGTGTTTTCGTTATCTTGGTTTTCATTTTGAGTTTGTGTTATTGTGTTCTTGTTCTTTCGTGAATTTTCGATGTCTCAAGACCAGTTCTACCATCCTACAATATCGAAATTCTAGAGTTTGCAAAATCGATATTTTTGATATAAGATGGAATTTTCTAGTGATTGAGATTTTATAGTAACACTAGGACTACCGATCTTTACTTGGCACCTAGACATAGTGGGCGTAGAAAATAGTCATTTTAATGGCACGATGACGGTGAGTAAATATAATACAATTCTATCGCAATATGAATGGATACTAATTTTTTTAGACGCAGGTATACACTTTTGGTGATTGCAAAAAGGAAAATTCCGAGTCTAGTCATTTTGACTGGATTGGTACTTGTGTTAACCCTTTGCACTTGAGAAACGCCCCTCAGTCGTCATTTGATAAAATTTCGAAGATCGATATTAATTAATAAGTCAAATTTAAGATAATGTAATGGTGTAAAAGGTATCGAAGTCAAATAATTCTATGTGTTATTATTATGTAATAATTAAAAAATAATTAAATATGTTAAATTGTTAATGATAAAAAATATATATGTTAATTATTATACAATTTCTTATTTATTGCTTAAAAAAATATCGTCAGTTTTATAGCAGAAAATCTTTGAACTTCTACTTTTCTTTAGTTAAAAAATCGTCAAGTGCAAAGGGTTAATAAAATATTAAATTAATAATGATATTAATAGTAAGTAGATACTATAGATCAATACGGACTTATTATTAATATCAATATTTTATCAACCCCTTCCGGTACAATGGCGAGTCTGACTCGTGATAAAGATTTTGGTCCAAAGATGAATATCACGAGCCAGACTCGCGAACGGAACATTTTTTAAAATATAGTTTTGAAACTGTCATCTATTATAAAATATAATGTATTTATAATATTTATAAAAGGAACGAGGATTAGAGTTTACTTCCACAACAGTAGTATCGCGTAAAACTGATTATATCACACGTCTTTACATTTCGGCTTGTATTGCGATTGTTTTCGAGCATCAGTCTGGTCAATTTACCGCGCGTTGACGGCGACTGTTTAGGCCCGGATTTCGTCGAGCTAGATGGCACGGAAAGGGGTTAATATAGAAACTATTAATCGTTTGAGTCCCAGAGGCTTTTAAAAGAACATGGTCAAAAAACCCCAAACTGTGCGATTGTGCTTGTCTTAACACTTAGCCGACCGCACGTCTACTATACGGTCAACTATACGGTTTCCACCGCGCTCGGGGAACATAAACTGCGCTGTCGCAACACAAACTGCATTGTTCGGAAATACCGAATAAGGGGCCTTAAAAATTGGTGAATTTTATTATATATTGTGCTTTATAGAAGCAGTTCGTCAGTAATTGCGAACAACACCAAATGGAGGTAGTGCAAGTGATAACCGAAAACGAGAAACGCGTTGCTAAGGTCAAAATGGGAGATCTCCCCATTCGGTCGAGCACCGACTTTAAAATGGGGAGATCTCCCCGATCGGTCGGCTAAGTGTTAATCGAGTGTGAAGAAGTCGAAACGGCGCGATAGCGCTGTTTAATTTTATGTCGAAGAATCCCAACCGGCGCGATGACACTTGTAATTTATGTATCGCACATATAATATAATATGTGCTAGGTAACGTGATTGTGCTTTTTCTTTGCCACTAAGATAGTCAGTAGTAGCACCGTCAGTTGTTCATAACGCTCGAAATGTACTGGGATTTTTCGACACAAAATCTGAAGAGCGCGATCGCGCTGCTTGGGACTCAAACGGTTAAACATAGAAACGTTAGTCGTCAAAAAATTTAATAAATAGATTCTACATTAATATATATTATGATATATTCTATATTAATGAACATTTTGCATAATAAATAATATTTATATATATAGTGTTTAATAATAATACATTTCGTAAAATTATGACTTATTATGTATTTATGTATATGTTATATGAAGATGTCGAGCAAAATTACATAACTATTCATCGTATCGAAATGGATAAATAAAATTTGTTATTCTTAACATTAAAGATTCTTCTTATTAGTTATTTGGACAATTTATCCTTTTTCCGTTCAAAAAGATCGAATGATGGGTGTTGGATTGATATAGCAGGTGCACGAGTAAATAAATTACCAACTACAATTGGCGATGAAAATTTTCTACCCTAAATATAATGCAAACGCACATGCAGTGAAGTAGATTGACATAAGAAGAAACCGTTTAAAGCAGTTCACAAATTTTTAATCTCAATGTTTTTATCGATGACCGAATACCTAACACATTTGTAAAATATTAAAATCATCGTAACTCCCATGATCTTATTCAAGAAATTGTATTTTATTGGTCTGTTTAACTCTTTGACTCCCACGTCGAAATTACATGTTTCTAATATGTTTTTGATGTTCTAATAAAAATTTTTAATTGTTAAATGAGGCACTTTTTATTTCAAAGTATATACTAATTAGCGATTATATTCAAAATGCACTAACTGTCAATTTTCATTCAATGTTGTTCAATGTAGTTTAAGTAGTTCAAGCGCTTCGGTCACCAATGACCACCGTGGCGTCACAGGAGAAACCGTGGCCGGTCATATATGACCAACGTCAAAGTATTAACCCTTTGCACTCGACGATTTTTTGGCTAGAGAAGAGTAGAAATTCAAATATTCTCTACTAAAATACTGACAATACCTTTTTCAGCAGTAAATAAAGAATTGTATAATAATAGAATTGTAGAATTATTTAATTTCGATACCTCACACACTGTGACATTACAATAAATTTGATATATTAATTAATATCGATCTTCCAAATTTTATGAAATGGTGACTGAAGCTCACCTCTCGAGTGCAAAGGGTTAATTAGATCTGAAAAATAATACGAATCATATTTGTATGACTCAAAAGATACTCGATAACTTACGCATGTATTCAAGATGGAAAGAGATAAACGAAATTAAAAGATATTTTTATTTATTCATTTTACAAACACTTTTTCATACCTACTGTAAATACGTCTGGGGTGCATTTTCATCTAATCCAAAGCTAATTGTAATCGATAAAAAGAATAATACGCAATAAATTCGTAATTTAAAAACTAAAGCAGACTTTTTGCAGTCGTTTAATGTTTCTTCTCAGCGGACTATCGTATTCTGTTATGTAACCACCAAAAATGAATGACGGAATAATGCTATTGCAATGTTCGTTATTCATATTTAAACGCAACGATGAAATTACACAAGTTAATACGCAGCTTTGTGTTTCGTAATAATATTATACCAATTATAAGAAAATAATTTGATTCGCTACAAAGCATATCGGTATCGAAGCTTATCAGGTAATCGCAGTGGAACGTTTCCATAACTGTACATTTTCGATCGGGAAACATTCGATCAATCGGCTCCTCTCAACACGCATAAAGGACAGACGTCGTCTAATCGTGAAATAACGAGCAGCTTCATGAAACGAAAGTACGATAGAAGATTCCAATCAGAAGAACAATCATCCAAGTGTTAATGGTATTCGCTATCATTCGTAATTCCTTTATCTATCTGGCACAATGAAGATGATTCGTGGCGATGTATCAAGATACGCCTACTTCTCTATAAGCCAATCAGTCTAACTGTCACTTCGCACGAAGAAAGAAGATTGCAGTAATGTATTCGAATAAAGCTTATCTGCTGTCGTACTAAAAAAGTGTTTGCTTCTTCCTTCCTGTATATAGAGCTTATATATTTGAAAGAATAAACTCTAATGTTTCTAATTAATAAATATTCACTACATTTTCTGTTGTTTATACTACAGTTTATTTAATACTTAATATAATTTTATATTTTACATTTCTATCTCCAGCACCACGTACACAACCTTATATCCCCATGGCGAGCAACAGACGACTGACGACTTAGCCATCTTTTGTCTTAGGCCGCACCACGGCATCAGCACACACATAAACAAAACACACCAGCTCAAATACATATACAAATGTTATATCCAATAATATTATATAATGAACATAACTAAGGTACTTTTAAAGTTACATTGATTTATATATCAATATATAAAGTACATATTTTAATACTTAATTTTCTCATAAATATTTTGAAGTAATTTAATATATATTTTATTGTAATTGATAACATATATTTTATCGTTTGGGTTACTTACAAATTTTGTTTTCGGTCATTGTCAACACTATTACGTGTTAAATATGTGAGTAAATGGACAAAGAAACAAATTTTTATTTACACAACGATGGCACACACGACAAAAATACAAAACTAAATATCATAAACGTGTTCGCTTCTCGCTGCAACACATGATTATTATCTCTCTCTATTTCTCTCACTCTATGTTCACCTGTAATGACTGCAGTTAACGGACTGATTGTCTTTTCGCGACTCTCGGTCGCTCCTCTCTACTTCTACCACACATATACAAATTATAGATTATATCTCGCTTACACACTCATCACACTCATCTTTCCACTCAAACATTCCTCACTCTCATACGACAGATACTATGACAACCAATTCCCCACAAAATATTTAAGTAGCCAGTGGAATATCTTCTATGCGAAGTAAAGATCGGATTTTTAGAAATTGAACTTTAAACTTTGATTATATTTTATTCTCTTGCTGAACAATGCGCGGAGTCTTGTGAGATGCGTGATGCAGACGGTGGATTGTCGAAAGAGTCCCGTCAAACCCTTCAGTCAGTGTTTTATAGGCCCTATGACGACCCATTGTGTCACTTAGTGCTGCTTCGAAAACTGATAGGCTTGATGGTACCTCGAAGCAACATAGATCCTTATGCAGGGTGACGCCATCCAAATAAAGACTCCTCTCACATATGTTACTAAATTTTTAAAAATATCCCGTTAGAATCGCAATATCATGCATTTCGTTTTGAAATATTAAAAGTTCCACGCTTCAAATATGTTACCAATTAAAAAAATTAATTATGCAAAGTTACAAAATCAATGCAACGATTCAATCTTTTGATATTTTGCCAAAAGTAATTTTATCTTATTACAGTATAAATACAGTAATAATCACATAAAAATATTACAGTAAAATAAACGATGAAATTGCATCTTTCAGGTTTTTTACTTATTGTTAGATTATTTTCATAATTATCTACTGAAATATCTATATGGGTAATGTCAAATTGTGTAAACATGTGATATTATTATTAACACATTGCGTACCGCATAGAAATCTCTAAGACATACGCCGGGAACCACACGTTTTGACAAGACAGTGTATTGACATCTAAGGTCCATAATAGATGGTGCATGAGGGACGAGAAAACTCGTGAGTGGTAACACAACGCGTTAATAGTTCACAGAGTATTTAGAATAGTGGATAATTGATATAATTATTTCTAGATCTTGATTTCTTTTTGTTTTCTTCTTGTATTATTTCCAGCGGTTTTCTTCAAATTTTAGTTGCTTCGTTGTTTCGGTACAAATGACTAACAAATCAGCAAAAGCTGAATGAAGAAATCGTGAAATACGTGTCTATAGTAATGTAGGAAAATCCAACAATAATTTCTCAATTTACAAATGGTTTGAAACGCAAAATTTGCGATGAAGCGATTCATTGGAGATATAAAGAAGCCACGTACCCTTTGTACGACGAAGATTCATCACTGTCATACATTGCAGAGAAACGTAAAGGAAATTGTACAACGGTTGCAAAAATAAGGAACTGGGCATTAATTTCTTCGAGAAAAGAATGATCACAAATTTCTGAAAGAAGTTTTCAAAAGAGACGTGTATATGTGAGAAGTTACACGTCGTATTCGATGTAAATATCCAGAAAATGCTGAAAACTGTTAAAAATAGCTGCTGAGAATCAGTGAATGGACCATTCGACGCTGCTTAAAAAGAATTGGCTTAAAATTCAAAGAAAAGGGATGGAAACACAGGAACCAGGTTTTTCTGATGAAAACTGTAACAGGCAACGAAAAACGTCTCATTTCGCGAAGAATTGCACTTATCGATGTGAGTAGACTGGGGCAATAATATCAAAGAAAAACATAAAGTATTGTAGGATGGCGAATACTGATCTTGAGACACCGAAAATTGACGAAAGAACAAGAACACAATAACACAAACTCAAAACTCGTAATTTTAATTTTTAATTTGATTTAAC